>NC_062232.1:122786940-123086940 GCF_902686445.1 Sciurus carolinensis | reverse complement strand
ATCCTATTAAAATGCAGTCCCAATAACAGAAAAGTTTCTGGACATGTGCTGACTTGAATCAGTGAAGATAAAAGTGCCAGAGTGCCTTTTTACTTTACAATTGAAATCTCTCTTCTATTGCATGCTGTAAAGCTTTAAAAGGACCAGGAAGTCCAAAGCCTTGCAAATGACACAGCAGAGAGGGGAGTGAAGGAAGTAAAGTGTGGTAGCAACAGAATTCTGCACATCCCCATTACAGTAAAGGCACTCTAGCCATCCTGTAGTGTGAGGCCGCTCTTGCTTCATCCATGTAAAGGAAGCCACCAGATTTGAATGGGTCTCTTGAATGCTTCCCTGAAGGCATATGTAGATCACACATTGACAAGTACTTCCTAGAACTAAAGATGTTCAGGGCATGAAACTCCATCTCTGAATAAATCAGGGCAGAACTGGCAGTGCCAGACAGGTGTGTCCTGCTCCTAGCATCAGGCCTAGACCCAGCAGATGTGCAGTTGGTGCACTCTCCTGCTGGAACATGAGAGAATGTTAAAAGTGGTCTGCGTAAAAGAAAAGACTAATGGCTCCTGGAAGGGTATTGTCAGTTGCTAGACAGGGCTCTCTCTCATAAACCAGAAGAAGATGCTTAAAGAAGGGATCCTGGGACAGCATTAATAAAGAGGAGACAACTTGATAAGCAAACATGGTCTCCATGGACCAGGGCATGTGCATACTTTCCCAGTCTATTTAAAATGTCTTGAAAGTGATTTGTAATTGCAGCTTGTCTGATCTGAAAGAAAAGGAAAACCTTACAAAAGATGGGCCTGCCCAGAATATGTAGGGGAAAGCAATCTCTTTAAAGTGAGATGACTGTCTGGGAAATACTGCACACACTCAATAAAAGCACACTGCTAGTGATGACTCAGGAAACCCTTGGCATAGATTTTCTGAAATAAAGGGTTAAATCATGCAGCAATCTTCACAACCTATTGCATGGTCCTTTGTAGTGCAAACATCTCTTTTCTATCACCTCAATTCTCTGCATAGCCACCCTGTGTGGAATGCAGAATGGGAATCATCATCTCCATTTTAGAGATGAGGAAAGTAGTGTTCAGTAAGGCACATGACTTGTGTATGGGGAGAACTTCTCACTCCCAATCCAGTGTTCAGATCACAACAGCACTCAACAGACTCTGCTCCATGTGGTCACAATCCACAGTGCTATATTCTTGGCAAGTCATGAGTCAGGGGATGCTCTTTCCCAGTGTAAGTCCTCTGCCCATCCCCAGTTCCCAGCAATCTTCTGATGCGATTCTGCTTTGTATCCCATACAGTGTGACAATGAGCATCCTCCACAAGAAAACCTGTTCTCAGAAAGAAAGGGAGAGAGGAATAAAACTATCACTGGAAAAAGGAAAGCAAGCCTGTAATAAGACTCATGCCCCTAAAAACTACCACTTCTGTACCATTACTGGTCCTCTAGGACTTCTGAGTGAAAGCCTTAATTCCTGTACCTGGTGTGTGAGTCTCTCCATATTTCATGATACTCAGAAGAAACCTTCTGTTCTGCCTTTGAATCCAATTTATTTTCAAAATCACACTTTATTTTATGATATTCTCTCCATTCTAAAGGACCTCCTTTCCCTCCTCTCTGGTCAAATTCTGCCCATATGTGCTGAGGCAGACTCAAGACTCACTGTCCCCATGAAGATTCTACTGCAGGTTCAACCTGTAGTACGATTTTAGGCCCATTTAGTGTCTATTTCAGGTCCTGTGTGATTACTGACGGGAACAGTCACAACTGATCTGATTGCAAGTGACAGAAATTCAACATGATCAGGCTAAGGCAAAATAAAAAGGAAATTCACTGGAAGGCTACTGAGGAATTTAATGTACCTAGAAATGGTGGGAAGATCAAGGGTAGTTGGGCCTTAGGGACATTTGGAATCAGAGCCTCAAAATGCTGTCAATGCTGTCAATGTCCCTCTTTTATCTTTCTTTCCCTTGGCATGGCACTTTCTTTCTCTTAGCTTCAGAAACATAGTCACCAAAGGTTCCTTACCTGCTTATCTCACAGGCTTTCCACCAGAGGAGGATTTAGTCTCTCTCCTCCATTTCATTTCAGGTCATTCTAGGGGATTACATTGATTGGCCTGATTGTTTTACATGCCTTTCTACAGATGAATCTGGTATAGCCTCCAGGTCACTCAACCTAGACCATGACACTAGGCACCTTAGAGTTTGCATCATTTCTCAAGGACAGAGAAAATCACTGTGATCTAAGCATACTTCCTGATTGCTGTCCTGTGGTCTGTGTTGAAATGCTTCTTTACTCTGCTTGCATCATGTCTCTTCTTCTAAACAATTTTGCCAGCTCTTTGAGGATTGCGCCTATTAACATATATCATGTTTCTAGTGTTCCCCTGGAACCTAGCATATTTCTGTACAGTTTTGTTGATTTACTCATTTATGGAATGCCTCTTTTATGGCAAGCCTGTGTCACATGTTATAGGCAAATGTTTATAATCCACCCCAACTCTTGCCACAAATGACTCATAGTTTCCTAAAACCACCATGTCATTTCTCACTTCTATCTTCATATGTGCTATTGCCTTCATTCAGAGTATCCTTCCAGATCTTCCCCTAAAAGTAAAGCCTGCTCAACCTTCAAGACTCAGTTCATGTGCCACCACATCTGGAAAGCCTTTCTTAATCTGTTAGCAGGTCTCCTCATCCCAAAGATGGGTAAAGTGCTCCTTCCCTGTGCTCCCACCTACCCTTTGTAACACTCACCACTTCTCACTGTGCATTGTGATCATCTACTTGTTTGTCTCCTATGTGAACAGCCAGTGGGTCTCAGAGTCAGGTTCCCAGCCATCACTGTCTTCTAGGCACTTGTTGGGCTTCACTCCAGACCTAATGAATTGGAAACTCTGGGGGTAAGGCCATCAATCTATGTTTTAATGTTCCCTCTATGTAACTCTGATGCTTATTCAAGTTTGAGAACTACTGACACAGCTACTCCCAGCCATCATCACAAAGTCTGACTAATAATAAGTGCTGGGAAACTTTAAATGAATGAATTGATAAATCAATATTTTCTCTTTTATGTGAGGATTTTAAATGTGTCACTTCTTCTTGCTTACATTTTAGGCACTATCACCAGGTAGATGACTGATTTCCATTCATTTTTAGACCATTCATTAATTATTAATTATATTGTCTAGAAAACCAGGGATTGTGCAGTCCAAATCATACTGGTTGTCACTACAATGAGGAACATAGCTCTCCCAACTACCAGGAGTATTTTAAGACTCTTCTCTCATGTCTGTAGGCTATGACATTATCAATGTGCTATCTTCCATTCGTCTTTTCAAAAGAGTCAAGAAGAATTCCAGAGAAAATCATGTTCTGGCAACTGCTGACATCCTTTGAGCTCTACATGACATTGACAGAAAACAAAACAAAACTCAGTGAAACCTGAATGCCTCAAGTCATCTTTGCTGATAAACACCAGACTTAAGTTGTACACAAATTAAAGACTGAAAACTTTCCTTTGGTACAGTCTTTCCAGAACTTTATTGCTTTCTTCAAGCTACTTGGTTCCTTTCAGAGGGGGCAATTCTCTGTTTGCTGGGCTGAGCAGGGCTGGCCTGCACCTTGGCAAGAGGAGTGGGAGTGTGTGTGAGAGACTGAGCTGTCTCAATAGCCCAATGTTATGCTTTCAGCAAGCTTTTGAAAACAAAGTCTCTGTTTTTATTGCTCTCCCTGCCAGTGATCACGACTGGCTTCTTTCAGTGAGATGTTCCATGCCTTTGCACTGAGCGCCAAAGCAGGGCATCCCTTGAGCACTCCAGGCTCCTCACAGAGCCCTGAAATGAGGCCATTCTTGAGGCCACCTTCTCTCTCATTCTGCCCACATAAACACACACACAAACATTTTCTGATAATCCTTTCCTGAATCCCAAAGAAGACAGTGAATATAAAGTCTCCAAGAACAAAAGTTCTCTTATTATACCAATGTTAGGTTTTTTTTAAATTTTTAAACTATAAGTCATTAGTTTCTGGAAACTTATTTTGCATTATAATATGTGAAACTTTATGCCCCTTATGTGACTTAGGAGGATGAGTTACTTAAAGCTTAGTGGTAATAGTCAAACCAAGCAGGATAAAAGCATGAATTATGTGGGGAACTTTCATATATGAGATACAAGTTTGAACTACATAAAGTGATTCTCCAATGGCAACCTTGACAGCATCACCACCACCCAAAGATAATTATTAGGCATATAGATTGTCCTGGAGTGTCTCAGTCAGTATCGAGTCCAGGAAAATGTTAATTTAAATATTTGTGCCAGATAATTCTCAAGCACAGCTATTATTGGGAATTATTAGATGAAATAATGTTTGATTTTCCTTCCAGTGCAGTCTATGATGTTTGGTTTTACCATGAATTTATGATCCTCTCTCTCTCTAACAGACACACACACACACATGCACTTTGTATGCAAAAAAGGGTAAGAGATAATAACAGCTAGTTATTATATTGGGGATCAGAAAAACTAGGATATGTTTTATCTCTTTCACAAACTAGCTCTGTTATGTTAGATAAGTCACTAGCCTCTCTGACCTTCAGTTTCCTCATGCACAAATAATCTTTACTACTAGACCCAGTAACGTGGTAAAATGAAAAAGAAATAAAAAGATTCTTGTTGTTTTAATTCTTTTTTTATTTAGCATTTGACAGTTTCCATGGTGCAAGCACTCCCAGCCATCATGAACAATTTCTAACTATGCATGTGAAGTCATAGAACATGAAGTTAGGAAGAGATATTATTCCACAGCTTCAATTTGCCATAACTAGATTATTTCCAACCTTAAATCTCTGCATTACATTTTATGTAACTAATGAATTAATAATGGTAGCACCTTCTCTTTAGAGAAAAGGAAAGTCAGTTCCTGGTGCTGTGGAAAAGTCTGGGCTTTGTGGTTGGGCAAACTTGGGTTTAAATCCAAGCTCAGCTGTTGAAGGCTACATGATCTTCAACAACATACTTAAATTATGGCTTCTGGTCTCATTCATAAAACAAATAAATAGAACCTCCTTTTACTAAGGAATAATGTGGTAATGTATGTAGAATGCATGGCATAATGTCTGGTAAATATAACATGTGGGTGAATGAAATTAGGAAATTTAAAGCAGACAAATAGCAGTCATAACATTAGAAACACCAACACTAAGCAGGAAAATGTCTAAGGGGAAATTATGGAAGAGAGCTGACAGTGAAACTTCAGGTTAATGAAAATAGTTGCCATTTTATTGAGTGCTTGCCATGTTCTAGGCACTGTGCTAAGTCTTACATGACTGATTTGAAAAGAACAGAAAACATAAGTATTATGAACTATACTGTCACTTTAAAAAGCAAATTAAATTTCTTTAAAGCTAGTTTCATGTCTGACTATGCAAGTCTTAGGAGGATGAATCTAGAAAGGAAAAGAACTAGTGGATAAGAAACTAACTTATCACAGTTTCAAGCTTTGTACATTGTATTCAATCCATTTATTTATGAAGTCATTCAGTACATGCAAGATGCTGAAGAAGGCACTGTGGGAGAAGGGGATGCAAATTTGAAGAATACAGGTTCCCTCTATTAGTAAAAGAGACAGACTCAGGTATGATTCACACTGATATAGAGCTGATTTGAACCAACTCTTGCATTCCCTTACACTGGATAGGTCTGAGGCCATTCACCTGGATCTCCTTTTCCCTGTCTTTTGTTCTAAGTACATTACACTCTCCCTCCAAACTCTTCCAAAAAATTGAACAGGTGGGACAACATCCAGATTCTTTTCATGAGGCTAGCATTACCCTCATACTAAAGCAGACATGGATAACTCAATAAAGAATATCACAGACTGATATCCTTTATTAGCATAGAAGCCAAACTCATCAAGAAATTACTAACAAACTAAGTTATACAACTCAGTAAATGCATAATTCAACATGCTCAAGTGGAATTTATCCTTGAGATGCAAAATGGTTCAATAGACACAAATCCATTAATGTCAAGTCCTACATTAACAGAATGAAGGACAAAAACTACATGATCATCTCAAGAGAGGAAGAATGTGCAATTGGTAAACTTCGACATTGTTTCATGATAAAAATCTCATCAAATTAAAGATAAAAGGAATGTACCTCAACATAATAAAAGGCATTCTATTAAGCCAACAGTTAGTATCATAGTGAATGGGGAAAAGTTGAAAACTTTCTAAGATCTGAAAAAAGACAAGGATGCATACCTTCAGTAGTTTCATTCAAAAGAGTATTGAAAGTTCTAGCCAGAGCAATAGGCAAGAAAAAGGAAAAAGGACATCCAAAATGGAATATAGGAAGTCAAATTACCAGTTTTTGCTGGTGAAATGATATTATATATAGAAACCTCCATACTGAGATAGAAAATATTAGAACTAATAAATTAATTCATTTAAGTTGCAGGATCAATACTATCAAAAAAAATACAAAAATCAGTAGCATTGCTATATGCCAACAGCCAGTTATCCAAAATAAATGCCAATGAAATACTCTCATTTATAATAACAACAAGAAATAACTAGGAATGAATATAACCTAAGAGGTAAAAGACCTCTACAATGAAAGTTATAAAATATTGATAAATGAATTGAAGAGGACACACTAAAAGATGGAAAGATTCTGTTTTTATGGATTGGAAGAATCAATATTGCTAAAATACCTATACCTTCCAAAATGATCTACAGTTACAATGTAATCCTTATCAAAATACTAGTGACAATTTTCACAAATCCAGGAAAAATAATCCTAAAGTTTGTATGAAATCCCTAAGTAATCTGAATAGGCCAAACAATCTTTTTTTTTTAAATAGTATGGAGTTTTTGATACCTTTATTTATTTATTTATTTATTTTTATGTGGTGCTGAGGATGAAACCCAGTGCCTCACATGTGTTAGGCAAGTGCTCTACCATTGAGTCACAACCCCAGCCCACCAAAGCAATCTTGAGTAAAAAGAACAGGGAAGGAAACATTACACTCATTGGCTTCAGAATATACTACATTGCTGTAGTCATCAGATCAGCATGATATTGGCATAAAACCAGGCACACAGTGAACAGTATAGAGAGCCTAGTTGTAAACCCACACATATATTTTCAACAAAGGTGGTAAGAACATGTAATGGAGAAAGAATAGTCTTTTCTTTTTTAAAAAATTATTTTATATTATTTGTTCTTTATAGATATACATGACAGTACAGTGTATTTTGACATATTGTAAGTACATGGAGTGTAACTTATTCTAATTAGGATCCCATTCTTGTGGTTGTACATGATGTGGAGTCTCACTGGTAGTGTATTCATATATGAACATGAAAATTATGTCCAATTTGTTCTATTGTCTTTCCTATTCCCATCTCCCCTCACTTCCCCTCATTCCCCTTTGAGAACAGTCTTTTCTATAATTGGTGGTGGGAAAACTGAATTTCCACATGCAGAAAAGGTAAACTAGGTCCCCCTATCTCTCAAGTTACAAAAATCAACTCAAAGTCAGTTAAATGCTTAAATTTAAAACCTGAAACTATGAGAAAACTAGGAAAAATATAGGGCAAATGCTTCAGGACATTGGAATTGCCAAAAAATAAACTTTTTTGGACAAGATTCTAAAAACACAGGGAAGAAAAATTAAAATAAACCACTAGGACTACATTAAACTTAGGAGCTTCTTCTGCACAGTAAAGGAAATATCAACAAAATGAAAAGGTAACATATGAAATGAGAAAAATATTTGCAAACTATGTATTTGATGAGGTGTTAATACTCAAAATATATAACAAATTTGTGCAATTCAATATCCCTCTGAAACACAAAAAAGCAAATCAAATGAACCAATTAAATAATTGGCAAAGAACCTCAATAGGAATTTTTCAAAAGAAAGCATATAAGCAGCAAATACGTATGCTAAAAGGCTTAACATCACACATAATTGGGAAAAAGAATATCAAAACCACAATGAGTTATTACCTCACCTATTAAAATGGCTATCTTCAAATGACAATGTGGGGTCTGTGGTTGCAGCTTGGTGGTAGAGCGCTTACCTGGTATGTGTGAGGCCCTGGGTTTGATCCTCAGCACCAATAAAAATAAATAAATAAATAAACAAATAAATAAAATTAGGATATTGTTTCCACTCACAACTAAAAAAAAATTAAAACGACAATGCATAAAAATGTCAATGAGGATGTAAAGAAAAGTGAGACTTTGTATATTGTTGGTGGGAATTTCAATTAGTATAGCCATTATGGAAAACTATGGAAGTTCCTCAAAAGATTAAAAATAGAACCACCACATGATACAGAATTCCAACATTTGGGTATACATGCAATGGAAATAAATCATTGTCTGAATAAATATCTGCATTCCTGCATTCCTCATAGCATTATTTATAATAGCCAAGATATGGAAACAGCCTAAGTGCCCGCGGACAGATGAATTTATAAAGACAATGTGGGCAATATGTGTGTTTGTGTGTGTGTGTGTGTGTGCACATGCACATGTGACAAACACACACAGTGTGATATTATTCACCCTTTTAAAATAAAGAAATTCTGCCATTTGTGACAACATAGTTGAGCGTGGAGGACATTATGCTAAGTGAAATAAGCCAAGCACAGAAAGACAAATACCTTATTATCTCACTTATATGTGGAATCTGAAAACATAACTCAGAGCAACAGAGAGCACAATCATGGTTGCTAAGGCTTAGAGTGTGGGGGAAATGAGGAGAGGTTTGTCAAAGGTCACAAACTTTCAATTATGAGATGAATAAGTTCTGGGAATCTAATCTATAAGCTGGTCACTATAGTTAATAATAGTGTATTATGTATTTGAAATTTTGTAATACAGTAGATTTTTTTTCTTTTATCTGTGCTGGGAATTTAACCCAGGGTCTTGTGCATGCTATACAAGTGTTCTACTAATGAGCTACATCAACAGCCCTAGAGAGTAGATCTTAAGTGTTGGTGCACACACACACACACACACTGGTAACTGTGTGATATGATAGATATATTAATTGTCTTGACTGTGGCAATCATTTCACAATGTATACATATAACAAACCATTACATCATGCATTTATAATTTTTTTATTTGCCCAGTATACCACAATAAATCTGGAAATATACAGAAAAACATAGTAGGCACTATTTCTAAACTTCTGAGGCATGTTTCAACGTGTGTAGTAAAAAGCATCAGGATTTGAAATCCTAATCCTTGCATATTTATTAACAGTCAGAGAAAGTTCCATTACCACCTGTTTTCTCTAGAGTTTGGTTAATGCTAATGACTCAATAACAGCTATTGCGTTGGTAACTTTATAAAGTAAGTTAATCCCAGCTTCGATAATAAGCCCCCAAATATATGATGGTACAAACATGATAAAAGTTTAGTTCTCACATAAATTTCAGGATGGGTGTTCCTGATTAACAAGTGACTCTCTGTCATATGGTGATTCAACTTAGTGTCCTTCTTTCTCATGAAAACCATTCTCTTTAATATGTGACTTTCAAGGACATCAGACCCATCTACTTCAACAAGGGGAGGAAGAACCCAGAAAATCAAATGTGGATGATTTTATGGACCGATCTTGTTAGGGATGCACATGACATGCTCTTCATTGCCTAGAACTTAGTCATTTCACTACACTGAACTCCAATGGGAAACTGGGAAATGTAGGAAAAAGAAATAATGTTTTCGTAACTAGTTGGCCAGTTGTGTGGTAGAACAGAAACCAAGTAACTTTCTTATTGTATTTGAAGATGTCCCAGTTTAACACCATGTTGTGTCATGTCTATCTATTCAGTTTTCAGTAAGTACTTACAGTTTCTAAACTATTCTACATGCCATAGTTTGTAATTGGGTCTAAGTTTGAAGAAGGGGATATAATGCAAACTTGCTCTCTTGCTTCTTTTCTTTGGAATTTCTCGTGTTTTCATCCTGCTTTATCTGCTGCTCATCATTTTCTATCCCATGGTATTCCAGTTTGCATAATCTGTTTTGTAGAATTGAATCAGTAATGAAATAAGCAAAGCTTGAGAAACAAGAAAGACATCAGGAGTCAGAAATAACTCAGGAATCATTACTGGCCAAAAAGTTCAAAGAAGGCAGGAGAAATATTAGAATTCTTGCTGAACAGATATAATTTGTGTTCTCAAGTACTGAGGGTAAGAAAATCAGATACCATATCTCATGACAATCATTACACATCAGGGTATTGATACAAACTACTCAATATCTTAGAGGTAGAGCCAGAAAAGAATGTTACTTTGTAATACAAAAGAAAAACTCATAATCAGAAAGATTAGCACATTGGTTAGCATTTTGTCAACTAACCAATTTCCTGAATTCAGATAAGAAGAGGAAAGAAAAAGTAATGGAGTTTGTGGTTGGTGACATAGATTGGTGCTGCCTGTTGTTATCTGGAGAACCTTGGGTTTCAGGGCCTATCTTCCACTCTGGATCCCTTAACACTCTTTCCAAGCAGATAAAAAATGCTCATTCACTGGTATTACACATGGACTGCCCATTCCTTGTGACCAGTTCTTTTTCAACAGACAATGAGTAAGATGTCCTCTCTCTCTAGGCAGGGACCTGGTGTGTTTCAGTGCCACCTTGTCCTTTCCTTGATGTTGTTGAATCACATTTACTTCCTCCTTTATCCCATTCATGTCCTCACTGGTTCCATGCCTGTCATACTCACTCCTTTCTCCTCTTACTTTTCATTTTTATGTATTTGCAATCTGCATGCCTGGCCACAGATTTCTGCTTATCTTGCTAACAGATTACTCTGGGCATTACCTGGCAACACAGATCATGGCAGTGAGCAAAGTAACGTCATAAATGTCATTTAATATGAGGAACCAGTCAATATAAGGCCAGGTTTAAGGCCACTAAAACTGAAAATATTAAACCTTCATAGGTGGAATTATTGAACTGTTCATAATATTGTATTTTTTGGTAGTGGTGAGGGGAGATTTCCACAGTAACAAAAATGTTGCTTCTGCAACAAGAGCTCAGAAGACAACATCCAATGTACCCCAAAACCTTCAGTTTGTTATAACCCATATTAGAGACAATAATAAAGTGTTTTTCATTTACTTTTCCTTTGGATTGGTTTTGATATTACATATTTCATTCCAGAAGTGACATGATAACATCAGATTTTTATATGTTCATCTATTCTAACTCATAAACACAAGATGGTGAATCTACTAGGTGTCCAGAAGTTTGTCAAATTAAAGTATTTGGAAGAGAAGGTGAAGGAAGAAAGGAAGTGAGGGAATCTTTATTGACTGTCTCCTACTATTGCTGTGAGATACATTTTCTCAGGATTTACCATGGTTGAGCCACCATGACAAAAACTATTCTACATACATTACCTATTGGCAATTCTCAAAAGAACATAGAAATAAATCATTACTTTCCTTAGTTCCTGGAAGGAGAAATGTGGACAAAGGGAAATTAAATGTTTGAAATTTAAAAAGTGGAACAGTTGAGACTGGAATCAAAATAAGCAGCCTTTTTTCACCAATTCTACTAGAAATTCTTGTATGCCAAGTTGCAGCTCCCATGAGACTCAATAAATTGTACAAAGTCACATTGCTAGTCAATTGTGAAACTGGGTTTGACTCCATGAAATACGTTCAGAGTGGTCAGAAAAGACTATTGGAGTAAAGTTTTAGTTTTTCATGCATGACATGTAGCACTGTTTCAGAATTAGTTGCATACATAAGAATTTACCTCATCTGTTTTGTCTGCCATTGTTCTCAGCCCAAAATTCTCCTTCATTGCAACTGTCTAATTTATTTCTTCTCAAAACTTCCTTATCTCAGTCTCGCCTATTCAGAGTCTTGCCTTTCTCTCCCAGAACCCCCAATTTACTTATGCCAGAAGCCTGGGAATTATCTTTGACATCTTTCCCTTGAATCCACCTTTTGAGAATCTGAATTTTCCAGATATTACAGTCGTAATTTAGAAGAGAGGTATAGTCCCTTAAGATGATTAGCATGTTGAGTGTTCTATTGTTTGATTTCTTACATTTGTTATTGAAAAAAAAAGTATGGTTCAATGACACAAAGTTGCAGCTGTTGCTTCATGACTAAGTTTTTTAAAAATATTTTTTTAGTTGTCAACGGATTTTTATTTTATTTATTTATATGTGGTGCTGAGAATAGAACCCAGTTCCCTACACATGCTAGGCAAACAATCTACCACTGAGCTACAACTTCAGTTCATGACTAGGTTTTGTGTAAGGGAAGCTGATGATAATCTACTGGATGAGCTATAACCAGAGTGATATTTTAAAACACCAATCAGATTATAACAGTCCCTGCTTAAAACTCTTAAGAGACTTCCCGTAACATTTAAAGTATAGTAAAACATGTTCAACATGGAAGACCAGACCTTTGCAATAACATACCTGCCAGCACTTTCATTCTTACCTTATTCCACTCATCTCCTCACTCTTTCTCTCTCTAAACACAATGACTCTCTTGGTTATTTGATCTCATTTAAGGTTCTTCTTGCCTAAGGGCCTTTTTGGATAATTTTCAATATTCTTCCCTTACTACATATCAGAGCCCTTTTACCTTCATAAATCCTAAGTCTTTCTTTGGTGCCACTTTGCTAGGGAAATGTCTTATTCTATTAGGGCTATGATAAGAGAAACCCACAAATGTTTGGTTTAAAAACAACAGACCTGCATTTATCACAGTTTTGGAGATTGAAAAGTCCAAGATCAAGGTGTGGCAGATTTGGTGTCTGATGATGCCTGCTACATAGTAGCTCAACTTTGATAATCCAATCATGTCCCAAAGACCTCACCTCCTAATACCATCACCTTGGGGATTAGTATATAAATATATAAATGGGATCATACAAATATTCAGTCCAATGTGGGAAGACTTTTCTGACACACTAGTTTAAAGCATACCCCATTGAGAAATATTATAGCAATCTGTACTTTGGTTATATGAATCTTCATCAAGCTTCATAATTATATATGTATATTTTACTTTTAATTCAAAAGTAAAATTATATATGCAACATAATATATACATATATGTATATAGATATACATATGTATTATGAAATGGTTAAATAGAGCAAATTAATATATTATTATCTCAGACATATCTCTTTTTGTGATGAGAACACATAAAATCACCTTTATCCATTTTTATCCATATATTTGCTAGTCAAAGTAGTTGCCAGGAAGAGCAAAAATCTATTGAATTTATCTCTCCTGACTGAAATTTGGTCATCTTTTATCATCACCTCCCTAATTCCCTTACCTCAGTCTCTGGTAGCCTGCATTCTACCATTTCTATGATTTTAACTTTTATACAATCCACTTATAGTGAGTGACATCATGCAGTATTTGTGTCTCATTTATTTCATTTCACATAGTGTCCTCCAGTGACAGACAAAACACATGACAGAATTTCCTTCTTTTTAAAGTTGGATAATATTCCATTTTGTATATATACCATATTTTAAAATTCATTAATCTGGTACTGAATACTTTGGATTTGGCTATTATATAATAATGTTGCCATGAATGTGGGAATGAAGACATATCTTCTAGGAATTTTATACTTTTTGGTTTTATATTAAAGTCTTTGATTCATTTTAAGTTAATTCTTTCACCTGGAGTAAGATATACATTCAATATCATTCTTCTGCAAATGAATATCCAGTATTCCCAGCACCATTTATTTAAGATTCTATTCTTTCCTCATTGAGTACTTTTGGAGACTTGGTCAAGAGTTAATTGACCTTCAATTTGTGAATTTATTTCTTGCTTCTCTAGTCTGTTCCATTGGTCATATGACTTGATTTTATGAAGGTTCCATTTTGTTTTGATTAATAAGTCTTTGTAGTGGATTTTGAAATCTGGTAGTGTGTCCCCAAGTCAGTTAAAATTGGTTTGGCTATTAAGGGCTTTTGTAGTTTTGTGTAAATTTTAGGATTTTTTTCTGTTTCTAAGAAAAATGACATTGGAATTTTGATAGATATGGCACTGAAAATGTAGGTCTCTTTGGGTAGTATGAACATTTTAACAATATTGAGTTTTTCAATCTGTATACATGGGATATCTTTCCATTTGTGCATGTTCTCTATAATTTCTTTCGTCATTGTTTTAAAGTTTTTCAGTGTGAAGAACTTCACCACCTTAATTAAATTTATTCCTAAGTAATTTATTTTATTTTTGCTATTATAAATGGAATTTCTTTTCCAGAGAGTTTGTTGTTATTGTATGGAAATGCTACTTATTACTTTATTTTGGTACCAGGGATTGAACTCAGGGGCTCTCAACCACTGAGCAACATCCCCAGCCCTATTTTGTATTTTATTTAGAGATGGGGTCTCACTGAGTTGCTTAGTGCCTCACTTTTGCTGAGACTGGTTTTGAACTCACAATCCTCCTGCCTCAGCCTCCCTAGCTGCTGGGTGCTACTTATTTTTGTATATGGATTTTGTATCCTGAAATGTTACTGAATTTGTTCATTGGTTCTAACTTGTTTGTGGGATTATTTAGATTTTTCTATATAAAAGATCATGTTATTTTCATGATGGTTTTATTTCCCCTTTTCAATCATGATGCCTTTAATTTTGTTCTCTTGCTTGATTGCTCTGCATAGGTCCTTTAGTCAGCTTTTTCATTTGTGTGACCAAACATCCTAACAAGAACAACTTAGAGGAGGAAAAGTTTATATCGGCTCATTGTTTCATAGGTCTCAATCCATACATGACTGACTTTGTTGCTCTGGGCCCAAGCAAGGCAGTACATCAAGGGTGTGGTGGAGGAAAGCAGTTCAGGGCAAGACAACCAGGAAGAAGAAAGAGACTGTGCTCACCAGAGACAAATTATAAATCTCAAAGGCACACCCCCAATGACCTACCTCCTGCAGCCACTCCCTACTTGTTACCACCCAGTTAATCTGTATTAATGGATTAATCCATTGATCATGTCACATCTCTCATAACCTAATCTTTTCATCTCTGAAAATTCTGGTGTTGTCTCACACATGAGCTTTTGAGGAATGCCTCATATCTAATCATAGGACTTCCGGTACTCTGCTGAATAGAAGTGACAAGAGTGGCATCCTTGTCTTGTTACTGATTTTAAAGGAAAGTCTTTCATCAAGTATGATGTAGACTATGAACCTGTTGTATATGGCCTTTATTGTGTTCAAGTACTTTGATTTTACATCTAATTTGTAGAGAGAGTTTATATCATGAGAGAATACATGAGTATTTTCAAGTGTTTCTAATGCATTATTGGGATGAACATATGGTTTTTATTTTTTAATGTGCTGTATCATATTTATTGATTTCTGTCAGTTCAATCATCCTTGCATCACAAGGGTACATCCCACTCGATCCTGGTGAATGAGCCCTTTAATGTGCTGTTGGCTTTGGTTTATTCTATTTGGTTGAGGAGTTTTTCATCTATGTCCATCAGAGAAATAGGCCTGAAATTCCCTTTCTTCCTTCATTTCCCTCCTTCCCTCCATTCCTCTCTTGCTTTCTTTATGTCCTTATCTGGCTTTTGTATGAGGACAATGATAGAGTTGTAAGATGTGTTTCATAGTTTTCCCTACCTACAATTTTTGGAAGTTTGACAAGGATTGGTATTAGTTATTATTTATACATATTTGGTGAAATTCATCAGCCATGCCATCCATGGTGAGATGTTCTTTGTTGGGAACATACTTTGTTGGTTACTACTGTTTTGCTTTCTTATTTATTATTGGTATTATTCATTATTAACTTTATTTCCTCATGATTTAGTCTTGGTTACATTTTTGCATCTAGAATTTTCTCCATTTCTTCTGAATTGTCCAATATGTTAATATATAATTGTTCATAGCCATTACTTAATCTTTTTATTTCTGTGATATCAATTGTAATGTCTCCTCTTTCATTTCTGATTTCATTTGAGAATCATTTTATTAGTCAAATAAAAGTTTCATTAATTTTGTTTACTTTTGAAAACTCAGTTTTGCTGAACTTTTTTATTGTTTTTCTAGTCTCAGTTTCATTGCTTTTTCTCTAATTTTCATTATATTATTCTTTCTACTAATTTTGTACTTAGTCCCCTATTCTCCTTTCTTAAGGTATAACATTAGGTTGTTTATTTGGGATCTTTATTCTTGTTTGATGTTGGCATTTGTTGCTGCAATCTTTCCTCTGCTTTGCTTTCAATTCGTCCCTTAAGTTTTTCTTTTTTTAACCTGAAATTCATCTATGTTTTATTTCCTTTTTTATTGTTTTTTTTTGGTTATAGATGACAGTAGAGGCAATTTTGATAAAATAATACATGCATGGATTATATCTTATTCTAATTAGGGTCCCAGTCTTGTGGTTGTACATGATGTTGGGATTCATTGTGGTGTATACTTATGTCAGATTCTTTCCACTGTCATTCCTTTTCCCGTCCCTCCTCCCTTACCTTTATTCCCCTTGGTCTAATCCTCTAAACTTATACACCTTCCCTCCCCGCTTATTGTGATTCAGTATCCACCTATCAGAAAGAACATTTGACCTTTGTTTTTTGTGGGGGGATTGACTTATTGCACTTAGCATGATACTCTCCAGATCCATCCATTTACTGACAAATGTCATAAAGTCATTCTTCTTTATGGGTGAGTAATATTCCACTGTGTATATCTATCACATTTTCTTTATACATTCACCTGTTGAAGGGCACCTACATTGGTTCCACAATTTAGCTATTGTGAATTGAGCTGCTGTAAATATTGATGTGGCTGTGTCACTGTAGTAGGTTGATTTAAAATTCTTTAAATATATACTGAGGAGTGGGATAATTGGGTCAAATGGTGGTTCTTGTCCTAGTTTTTAAATTTTGTTCTTTATAGTTATACATGAGACTAGAGTCTATTTTGACATATTTATATGAACATGGAGTATATTTTATTCTAATTAGGATCCTAGTCTTGTGGCTGTACATGAGTTTTTGAGGAATCTCCTTAATGCTTTCCAATGTGTTTGAACCAAATTGCAGTCCTACCAACAATGTAGAAATATACCCTTTTCTTCATACCCTCATCAACATTTATTGTTACTTATATTCTTGATAATTGCCATTCTGATTGGAGTGAGATGAAATCTCAGTGTAGTTTTAATTTGCATTTCTCTAATTGCTAGAGATAGTGAACATTTTTTCATATATTTGTTGATCATTCACATTTCCTCTTTGAAGATCCAGTTCAGTTCCTTTGCCAGTGTATTAATTGGGTTATTTGTTATGTTGCCATTAAGCTTTTTGAGTTCTTTGTACATCCTAGAAATTAATGCCCTATAGGAAGTGTGGGTGGCAAAGATTTTATCCCATTATAGGCTCCCTGTTCACATTCTTGATTGTTTCCTTTGCTGTGAAGAAGCTCTTTAGTTTGATACCATCCCATTTATTGATTCTTGATTTTACTTCTTGTGTTTTAGGAGTCTTGTTAAGGAAGTTGGTTTCTAAGTTGACCTGATGGAGTGCTG
Source organism: Sciurus carolinensis (assembly GCF_902686445.1). Taxonomy (NCBI): domain Eukaryota; kingdom Metazoa; phylum Chordata; class Mammalia; order Rodentia; family Sciuridae; genus Sciurus; species Sciurus carolinensis. The sequence goes on along the minus strand of NC_062232.1, from coordinate 123,069,356 downwards.
GGCCTATGTTCTTTTCTAGTAGGTGCAGAATTTCTGATCTAATACCTTTGATTCACTTTGATCTACTTTGAGTTGGGTTCTGTGCAGGGCGAGAGATTGAGGTTAAACTTCATTCTGCCAAATATGGATTACCAGTTTTCCCAGTATCATTTGTCAAAGAGGCTGTCTTTCTTTCCTAATGCCTGTTTTTGGCACTTTTGTCTAGTATGAGATAATTGTATTTTTGTGGGTTTGTTTCTGTGACTTCCAATCTGATCCACTGGTCTTCTTGCCTACTTTGGTGTCAGTAACATGCTGTTTTTGACACTATAGCTCTACAGTGTAATTTAAGATCTGGTATTTTGATGCCTCTTGCATCACTTTTCTTATTAAGAATTGCTTTGGCTATTCTGGGTCTACTTATTTTTCCAAATAAATTTCATGACTGTTTTTTCTATTTCTATGAAGAATGTCATTGGAAATTTAGGAGGAATTGAATTAAATCTGTTTAGCACTTTTGGTAGTGAGCACCGTAAGTTTTTCTATGTTGTGTTTCCATTTTCATTTTTCTAAAGTATTCTTAATTCATTTTTTAATTTCATTTTGACCCGATTATTCAGAAGTGTGCTATCTAATTTCTGCAATCTTCAAAAATTGTGAATTTCTTTGTTATTGATTTCTAGTTTCCTATCATTGTGGTCAAAATTATACTTCATATGATTTCAGTGTTCTAAGTTGTTAATACTTGTTTTGTGGTCTAACATATAATATATCTGGGACCATGTCCTGTGTGCTCTTGAGTAAACTTTATTCAGTTGCTTTTGAATGGAATATTCTTTGTATGCCAATCTGGTTTATTTGGTCTAAAATGTAGTTTGAATATAATGTATCCTTTTTCATCTTCTCTCTGGGTGATCTATCTATTATTGAAAGTGTGGTGTTGAAATTTTCTATTATTATTTCCTAGTTAACATTTTAAAAACTTCAGCAAATAATTTTGCATATTCTTGCAGTAAAATGTGATGTTATGATACTTGTAGACATTGTGGAATGATTGAGCCAGTGTAATTCATATATTAATTACCTCATATCTATCACTTTTTCATGTTGAGAACATTTAAAATCTGTTCTTTAGCAATATTGAAATATACAGTAATTTACTTTAGGTAGTTACTATGCTGTTGCTATGATCAGCAAGTATTTAACTGAAATCTAGTGTATTTTGGCAAACATATCCCCTTTTAACATAGAGCTTTGGTAACCACCATTCTAAGATCTACTTCTAGGAGATCAACTTCACTAGGTTCCATAAAAATGTGTGATCATGTGACACTTATTTTTGTGCTTGGTTTATTTCATTTATAGTACTGTAACCTAGACTTACTGATATTGTTGCAAATGACAAAATTCTTTCTTTTGAGGGTGGGGTTATATAGTATTTCATTTTGCATATGCCTACATTTTTACATATTCATTTATTGATGGGCATTTAGACTATCACTATTTCTTGGGTTTGTGAGTACTATTGCATTAAACACGGAAATGCAGATATTTCTTTGACATACTGATTTCTATTTATTTGAAGTGGAGTAATGGATTAAATGGTAATGCTGTTTTTAGTTTGTTGGGGAACCAGCATATTCTTTTCCAGAATGGGTATACTAATTGATATTCTCACCAATAGTATCCAAAGGTACCCTTTTCTCCTCATCTTTGCCAACACTTGTCTTTCAGTTTTTGGTAAGAGCTGTTCTAATAGGTGTGAGGTGATACCACATTGGGTTTTACTTTGCACATCACTGACCATCAGTAATGTTGAACATTTTTAAAATATTCATAGTTGTAGATGAATAATTTTATTTTTAAAATTTTTTTATGTGGTGCTGAGGATCAAACCCAGTTTCTCACATGTTTTAGGCAAGCACTCTACCACTGAACCACAATTCCAATCCAGTAATGTTGAATATTTAAAAATGTATTTGTTGGCCATTAAAGGCATCCAAATAGAACATGAAGTATTCTGTTTCTCAACTATATAATCTTATATATCAAAAACCTTAAAAACTTTACCCAAAAAAACCTAATTAACAAAATTATGGAAAGTTGCAGAGTACAAAATCAATGTATAAAAGTATATATCATGTCTATGCACTAACAACAAACTATGCAAGATAGAAATAAAAATTCCATTTACAACAGTATCAAAAAATAAAACACTTAGGAATAAATGTAATCTAGGAGATGAAAGATCTATACAGTGAAAAATGTGAAATGCTGATGAAAGATATTGAAAAATAAATAAATGGAAATATATCCCATATTCATGAATTAGAAAAATTAATATTGTTAAAATATCCATGCCAGCTAAAGTGACCTACATATTCTGTGCACTATCAAAATTCCAATGTCATTCACAGAAATTGAGAAAGCAATTTTAAAGTGTATATGAAACCAAAAAATTCCTCAAGTAGCCAAAGAAATATAAGTCAAAAAGAACAAATCTGGAGGGATCACATTATTGGTTTTCAAACTATTATAAAGCCATAGTAATCAAAACAGCATAGCAATAGCATAGAAACAGACACGTAGAACAATGGACTAGTAGAGCTCAGAAGTAAACTCATATTTATGGTTAATTGATATTTGACAAAGTCGCCAAGGTTTTGAAACAGGGAAAGAGCAGTCTCTTCAATTAATGATATTGGAAAAGTTGATATCCACATGCAGAAGAATAACATTGAACTCCTAACTTCATGGGTATAGAAAAATCAACTCATAATGCTTGAACAATGTAAATATAAGACTTAAAATTGTAAAACTACTCAAAAAAAAAAAACATAGGGGAAGCAGTCCACTCACATTGGTCTAGACAGTGATTTCTTGGAGATGACCCCAAAACCCAGGCAACAATAACAAAAATAGACATAAGGAGTTGTATCAAATTAAAAAAGCTTCTGCACAAGAAAAAGACAATTGTTTGACTGAAGAGATAACCCACAGATTTGGAGAAAATATCAACAAATCATATATATGATAAGAGGTTAATAAGTATACATAGAACTCATATAACAAGAAACTCAATAACAACTCATTAGTAGGATACCAGAACTCTTTAAATGTGGAAAATGCCCTAAGTAGACCATTCTAAAATGAATACATACGGATACCAACAGATCCATTATACAATTGCTTAATATCATTAATTGTCAGAGAAACATAAGTTAAAATATGTATTGTTAAGAACAGTATTGCATTGCAGTTGAACTACATCTTTGGATCTATTAGTATTTATTTTTTAGGTGCTCTCATGTTGTTTGCATGTAGTGTCATAATAGTTATAGTTGTTTGATGAATTGATCTCTTTATCATTTTCTAATGACCTTTATCTCATTTTGTATCATAACTAGGGCCAAACTCACATTTTCCTGCAAAGCTGCTTCTGCTCATATATTTTTTGTTTCTGTTTTCATACGTGGAAGTGTGTTGCCCCCCTGTGCAAATATCTATCATAGCACTCAGCACATTTCATTGAAATTCTGTCTCCCTTTATAAGCACTTAACAACTTGTAGATAGAGTCCATGTCTGTTTTATCTTTGTGCTCTGAGAACCTAGTACATTATATGGCATAAAGGTGGCATTTGTACACATTTATCCAAGTGAGTTCCTACACAGATATCATGATTAGCATTTCAGATTCCTTAATTTGACCTTTTGAATCTATATTTGATTTTTCTCTGTTATGTGATTATGATATATAGTCAATGTCTAAATTCCATGCATTCCATATAGAAAATGTTTCATAGGTCCCTCCTCTCTAATCCTTCTGTCATTATTCAGTCTTTCAGAAAACATATGGTAATGGCCTCTTAACTGTTGTGAAGAAATATGATTTTTGTCTCATTAACCTGACCTACAAAATTGTTTTTCCTTCTCTCCTGTTCAATAAATGTTTGTTGAGTGACTATTTGTAAGGCAGTTTCTAGACACTGGACAAATGGTAATGAACAAGACAGAACAATTTCTCAAGGAGTTTTCTTTGGATTGGGAGAGACCCAAAAGTTACTACCATCCAAATATATCATATTTTTGTAAACAGCATTTGATTGTAATTGTTCTTTTGGCCATTGCTTCCCATAGGTCTTTACTGATACACCAATTATAGAAGTTCTCACATCCAACTTTTTATTAGAGCCCCATTGGCTCAGTTTCCCCAAACTCTTTTCCATGACCCTATAACACTTCCAATCAACACATCTAAGCATCCATAAAATAATGTGAAAGTCACTTTTCCAGTCCAACACCTCCATTTCACAAATGGCAATTTAGGCTCATATTATAATTCACAGCTTCAAATATTTACTGGTAATTATTCCCATTTGTCTACATGGCTGTGTCTTCTATTAGAATGTGATGTCTTTGAAGGCAAAAACCTGATCTAAATCAAATTTTCTCAACACATCCACTACCTTCTGAAAATTACTGTTGGTTGCATGTCATTTTTGTTGAATTTAAATTTGCATTATCATTATAGATTATATAGGGAGATTTTTTTAAAGTGGTATCTGTTGGACAGCCAACATAGAGACACAGTGGATAATCACTACAAAAATGAGTTTTTATTGGGAGAATACTTGCTATACATTGACACAGTAAAAAGGAGACTTTTGTAGTATAAATCAAAACCAACTCTAAAACCAATATATTTCCTTCCTCCTTCTTCTACACATTTATGTTCTTCTACATATTCAATACTTAGAATTCCTGCTATAGATGAGCTACTCTACACTGAAATTTTACTGAAGAGTACTGTTCAAACAGTGGAAATTGTGAATAATCTGACACTTCTCTGAAGCAAATAAGTATCGCACTGAGTAGGTAGCGATTTGGAAAGCAAACTGCTGGGCCTTGCCACAGTGCCAGGAATTACCTTTTCTTTGAGATGGGGGGTATTAAGCCATCTGTTCAAGATTAGCACCAAAAAAGTGAAGATACATGAAATATATTAGAAGGACATTTTTAGTAAAGGAACAGTTGCTTGACAATAGAAATTCTTTTGAAAGATAATTTTATTTATTTATTTTTTATTGTAAACAAATGGGATACAACTTGTTTCTCTGGTTGTACATGAAGTAGAGGTGTACCATTTGTGTAAGATAATTTTTAAAGATATTGAAAGGAATAGAAATTATCCAGGTAAAATGCCATATATTAAATAAAATGGAATAGTGTTCCTGAATAAGATTTTTTTCATAATTTAATTATCTTTTATTGACTGTAAGAAGTACAGCCCTTTAAAAATGTTTATTCAAACTGAATTTCTGTATATAAGGTTTTTAAAAGCAAAATGAAATATTTGGTTATTAATATTACGACCTGGGATTTCATGTGTAGTATTGGAAATGTTAATTTGCTGTATAGTTTGTTTTCTTTTCCCCCGTTGCCTTAATTTCCCTGTTTTGCACTTAGTAAAGAACCAAATCTGTGACTTTTTGTTTTATTCATTTCTTGATATTTTAAGTACACATAGGTATATTTTATTCAAAACCTAGCACTGATTTTATATTGATATTTATTTTTCTTTATTCAGCATTTCTATTGGTGCATTATGGTTATATATAACAATAGGATTTGTTGTTACATATTTGTACAGGCAGACAATATAACAATATAATTTGGCCAATATTGTTCCTCACCGATATTTATTTTTAACTAATAATTTCACAATGAAGAGGAGACAACATTGCACTGGAAGGCAAGATTACAAATTTCTTGTCTCAGCAATGAACCATTAAATGATGTTGGAAAAAGTATTTCACTTCTATATTTTCATCTACCCAATCAGTGATTCATAAGCACCTATATACTATCTGGTAAGTTAGGTAAAATATCATATGAATTTTATTATTTATGATCCTTTTGGTTGTAACTAGAGTATATTCTAATTAGCTTAAATGAAAAGGGTAAATAATTATAATAATTATTAAGTGTCTCACGGATCCAAAGGACAAGTGTGTAACCAGTCCTCTGCAATGATCTGGAACTAGGAGCTGAAATAGCTGTGAGGAATATTTCTCTACCTGACACTCTTCATGCCTGTATCATTTAAACAGGGTGAAGTTGGAATCTCATTCCCAACCCTGAAATATCTAGGAAATAAACATTTACACAAATGATGTCAGTAGTCTATCTCTTTATAGTATAAACTGTGACACAGAAGTAAGTTTTGGATGGGAATGTAGTGTTATATGAGCCTGCTTTTCTAGATGTCCCTGTTGCTACTATATGGATGAAAGATTTTTATGGGTACTGGATGGGTACTGATATCCACTTCCCAGGAAATAGAGGATTGAGAAGTTGTACTAAGCAGAAAATTTTCTCTCCTAAAGATATCTAGGTTATATTCTCTAGAGTTTTTGAATATGTTAAATTATATGGCAAGGGAGAATTAAGGGGGGTACATGGAATTAATTTTGCTAATCATATGATCTTGAGATAAAAAGATTACCCTGGATTATATAAGCAAGCACAATGTAATGAGAAGGGTTCTTATAAGAGAAAGGCAGAAGGTCAGAGTCAGAGAGGTTGGAAGATGATATGTTGCTGGCATTGAAGATAAAGGGGCCATGTACCCAGGAATGTGAGAAGCACGTAGAAGGTGGAAAAAGCAAGAAATGTATTTCTCCTGTGATCTTTTTTGAGGAATGCAGGTCCAGTAACAGTTTGATATAATTTCAGTGAGACACGTTTTGTAGTTCTGCACTCCAGAATGATATTAAATTTGTTTTTAACTACAATATTTCAGTTAATTTTTTTACAGCAGGGAAAGGAAACCAATATATAAGAAACCAATATAAAAGTTAATTCAACAATATTCCTTTATATTTAGAGATGGCATCTTAGAGAAAAAAATGTGTAATTGGATACTATTCTAAATCAAATGAATCTGTTATAACAAATAATAAATGCCAATCTGTCATAACTATATTTCTTCCTTTATTTTATGAATAATTATTAAATTGCTTCTACAATGTGGAAGGCACTGTGATAGCCTTAGGGGAAATGGCGGTTAATGTTGGATGCAAAATAGGCACCAGGGAGATTAGCACTAAATTCTTGGTTCTCACTGTACACTGCCTCCCAGTTAGCAGAGACAGAAAATGCACTGCATACACATTCATATTCAATGGGATAAAGCTTATGTCTTTCCCCAAAATGAGTTTAAACTTCCCAGAATTATGTTCCAATCACCTTTATATCCATTGAAATATCCATTTTGTTTAATATTGCAATACACAATTTGATTCATTCCAATTGGTTATGTAGGTATCATTTCACCATGGCTCTAAAATGTGTACCCTCAACTATTCTGGTAATTAAAATAGCATACTCTATTTAGATAATTTAAATTTTCTATTAAGTATACAATATCTGAAGTCCTTTTGTGGTGTGTATAAATGCCTACCTAAAGATGTATCCACTTTTGGTGCTATATTATAACAGAGTTCTCAGAAACCGCAATTATTGCAGAAGATGCAAATAGATTTGAGATTTTAAAATTCCAAGATAACTAATTGTCTTTGATGAAGAAAACATTCATGTTTGCATCCATCCATCAATCAGTCCATCAAATATATTTCTTTCCTATAGCAAAATATTTTCAACAAAGAGGAGCTATGAAAACAAAAATTTACATAAAGCTGAAAATCATCACCCAGTCAGTTCTTGCCTCTCTCTACATTTGACTTTATTTTTCAGTGAGAAATTCCTGTTTAAATCTCTCTTTCTTAGAAAGGTTGTACAAATCACCTCTATGGGTTTCTATTATAGCACCAGATTTCAAAAGCCCTCCCCTAATTTTCTGGGCTGTGAATGGTGTCTTACGCATTCAGACCATCTCACAGCACCTGCGTGCATATTGGCTATTGCATTCTGTTTAGCAATGGTCTAATAATGCATCTCAGCCTGCTCATCAACTGCCACAGGTACATATGCACACAAACCTTACTCACATGCAAATATGTATTAGTATGTTTGATTTAACCTATTTGATTATGTTGGAAGGACATAAAGAAATGGTGTAGTTATTGGTAATATGAAAAATGTCAAATTCACCATTTGGACATGTCTGACTCCATTAGTTTCCAATTTCTGTTGTAATAAATTTTTACAAACTTAGTTTAAAACACAAGAGCTTTATTATCTTATGATCCTGGAGGCCACAAAACTGAAAGCAGTCTCACTAAAATCAAGACTGCAGCTGGTTTGTTTACTTTTGGATACTCAAAGGAATAATCCATTTTCTTGCAATTTTTTCAGCTTCTTGAAACATTTTGCATTCCTTGGCTAATTACTCCTATATCCTTCTTCAAAGCAAATCACTCAAATTTCTACTTCTGTTGTCCCATTTCCTTCTTCTGAATTTGACCCTCTTTCATCCTTATAAGGACCCTTGTTATTTCATTGGATATAATGGATGATTCAGGATCATTTCCCCATCTCAACTTCCTTGACTTAATAATACTTTAAAAGGTTCTTTTTCCATGTGGTAACATATTCAAAGATTTTAGGGACTAGAATGTGGACATCTTTGTGGAGAGGCATTTTTCTGCCTCCAGCTAGATAGGAGCATTTTAAACATCTACTACTAGAAAAATTTTATTACCTACTTCAATTCACATAGCCACTCAGTCTCATACATTTTAATAGCTCCTCCCATGTCTACTTTTGTGTTTAGTTTTTCTGTTCACCATGTCCCTTTCAGATTGCCACAGATAACTTCAGAATGTCTCACTTTATCGCGTATATATATATATGATATATCATATATATATGTATACATATATTTGTATACACACACACACACACACACACACACACACACACACACACATATATACCTTGAACTGTGTTTTGCTAACTCCAATTCAGGTTAAACTTTGTTCATTTGAAGCTATCAAAGTTTCAAAGAGAAAATCAGAGTTTTTCATTCAACTCAACCATTATTTCTAGTGAATGATTATAAAATATTATGTAAAGTTTTGACCCTGAGACCCAGGTATGTTAGTCAGCTTTTCATCACTGTCACCTACATATCTGACACAAACAGCCTAAAGGAGGAAAGGCTTATTTTGGCTCACAGTTTCAGAGGCCTCAGTCAGCTGACTCCATAGCTCTGGGCCTGAGGTGATACAGAATATTATGGCAGAAGGGCATGGTAGCTGAAACTGCTCAATTATTGGTAGCCAGAAAGAAGAACCCACAGTAACCCACTTCCTCCAACTGGGTCCCACCTCCCAGTAATCAATTCAGATATTAATGGATTAATCCATTTGGTTCTCATAATCCACTCACTGCCTAAGAACCCTACCTCTGAAACTTGCTGCATTGGGACCATGTTTTAAATTCATCAGCTTTGACAGGGGGCATTCCAGATCCAAACCATAATACCAGGGAACTCTCTCCTATTATGGTCAGTTCAGATAGATCGTATGTGAGTTGCAAAAAGTTGCTTTTTGCCCTGTTTCAAGACTGTGTCTTGCTTTCTTACTCTTGGACTTAGCAAATGTGAATATTTATTCTGGACTACAAGGAGAGAGTCTACCAATGCCATCCATGGTATTTCAGGTCAAGTCTTTTAGACCTTTGAGAGCTTTGAGAGCTCACTTCTTTTTTATTTGTCATTTTTAGTTATACATGACAGTAAAAATATATATGTATACATGTATACATATGTATATACAAATACACACACACACACGCACACACACAAGTGTGGATTTTATCTTATTCTAATCAGGATCCCAGTCTTCAAGATGTACGTGATTGTTGGGATTCACTGTGGTATATTTATATATGTACATAGGAAAGTAATGTCAGATTCCTTCTACTGTCTTTTCTATTCCTATCCCCCGCCTTCCCTTTATTTCCCTTTGTCTAATCCATTGAACTTATGTTCTTCCCCTCCTCCTTCCCCTTGTTGTGTGTTAGCATCTGCATATCAGAAAGAACATTGAAACTTTGGTTTTGGGGTTTGGCTTATTTCATTTAGCATGATAGTTTCCAGCTCCATCCATTTACTGGCAAATGCCATAATTTCATTCTTATTTATGGCTGAGTAATATTCCATTGTGTATATATACCACATTTTCTTTATCCATTCATCTGTAGAAGGGCATCTAGTTTAGTTCCATAGCTTAGATATTGTGACTTAAGCTTCTATAAACATGGATGTGGCTGCATCACTGTAGTATGCTGATTTTAACTCCTTTAGATATATACCAAAGAGTGGGATAACTAGGTCAAATGGTGGAAAAATTCACCCCTTACTATAAGTTCTTTCCAAAGTAGGAACAGAACTATTCTGACCCAGATGCTGCTCCAGTCCTACATTATCACATTGACAGTATAGGACGTAAGGGACAGAGAAAAAATCCAAAAAGAACAATGTTTAAAAATATGACAATGTCCAGAAAATGGGATATTTATAAATGTAATCAAATTAGGATGAGGTCATTATACTGAATCCTGAATTCAAAATGATTGGTGTATAAAAGTGGGAAATGATCATGTGACAAAATATATACACAGGAATTGTGCCATGTGATGACAAAGGCCTATTGGAGGGATGCAACTGCAAGAGAAGGAATACCAGGGATTGATGGTTTATCACCATCAGAAACCAAAAAGAGATAAGGAATTATTTTACTATCCAGTTTTCAGAATGATCACATCCCTATTGACACCTTACTTTTGTATTTCTACCCTCTAGAACTCTGAGACAATTTTTATTGTTAGAAGCCACCCTGTGTGTGTTACTTGTTATAGAAGCCCAAGGAAATGAATGCAAGGACCAAAGGCAGAAAATTGAATTTTTCACTTCTAATAGGTATTTTCCTGGGCCTACTTATGTTTTACCTCCACTTTGCCCTTTACAAGGAGAAGTAAGGGATAAAAGAGAGATAAGGTATCTTGAAATATCTCAAAATGTTCTGTCACCTATCTTTCATATTTTGTTGTTTAATATAGGCTAACTCAGTGGCCTAATAGATCAGTGTGGCACATGGTTGAGACTTTAATGAGGAAAATTTGAACTATCAGAAAAATTTTTCTTGCCTCTTTGTGAAGCTACTTCTCTATCCTTTAGTGCTGCTCTTATGAATTTATTACAGACCAATATGAAGGGCATTTCAGTCTCTCAAGGCCTTTAATTGGTGACTAATATTGTTCCAAGAAGCTTCTGAAATATTACAGACATTTCTATAATTAAGTTTTCTCCTGAGGCCAAAATACATATTAAGTTAAAAAATTGACTTCTGTTCTTTCTATTCATTAATTATGCTTAGTTGGTTTGTCTAATCACATTGAGCACACGAGGCTATGTGATGTGCATCCAGTTATAATGTACCATTCCAATAATATTATAACATAAAAAGTATATTATTTGTCTTTGAAATTTAACACCCCTTTCACTTATTTTTAATTCCAAAGTGTGTGCTCAAAAATATACATGAGAATATTACTCCTATCCTCCCCCCCTTTTAGTTGTAATTTAGCTTAGAAAGGAGAGTTTTAATCAAGTGCCTTGCTAGAGCCCAGATCTCTTCTTTAATGCCTGCATCCTGGGAAAACTTTTCATGAACTTATGTAGTCCATTTAATACCTGCAAAGCTCTGCAACACCAGTGCATATCACTTGTCCCATCTTCCAACCTTGCATACAGAAGTCAAGAATATCACAATACCAGAAAATCAGAGATCTTTTTATCAGTTTACAATCTAAGCATTGACTTCCTAGTACACTAAATTTTTTCATTCAAAAATAATACCTCTAAAACACCAGAGAGAAAATATAAAATATACAATTTAATTCATAAACTTGCAGTTCAGAGAAGTTGGTGCTAGAGCTACAAACTGTAAATGCATATTTAAGGGTATGGAATTAGAACAAGGAATGAATAAAACAAAGAATAAAATTTCAGCCTTGTATTGAGATCTAAAGAATATCAATATGCAGGGTTCAGTTAAAGGAGAAGAAACCATCAATGGGAAGTGATTAAATATAGCCAGTGAAGTAGAAGGAATTTCAAGAGGTGGGGTATCACAAAAACTACAGGAAAGACTACTCATTCTTGTAGAATGAAGCTGAAATCTCATTATATGATGAGAGAAAAGTATCCATTAGCTTTGGCAGCATGTTGTTGTTTATATCCTTGATAAATGATATTTCAATAAAGAGAGAAGTCAGATTGGATTAGGTTTAGGATGAATGGAAAGGAAGACTTCTGGTTTTAGCACTGACATGTAAAGAGTTTGAATATGCTCACACCCATCCATATGACAAGAAAATTCTGGGCAAACTGAACATCAATTTCTTTGACCCATCAGAAAACCAAGTTTTCAGGGCAAACTGCCATCTATAAATGTAGATACAGGCAAATCCAGATAGACACAGTTGAGGTCTATTTACATGGATAAGAATCTGCTAGAGCCAAAAGCTTATAATAATACACGAGTGATAATTTTTAGCATTTCTGGAGGCTGAATATGGACTCGTGTGAATGCGAAACTTGTCGAGGTTGTTGCTTAGAGAAGCCCCCATAAATTAAATGGTTTTATCTCCTGGAAGCCCAGCAGTTTCTTACAGTGAGGATCTGAAAAAGATCCTCTTTTGTTTATTGCAGTGGACGGGGAAAATAGTCATTTGAAATTATATACAGAGTTCTTCATTAACCAATATTTCTACAAGAGAATAGACTTTGAGACTTTTCCCATCTGAAGGAAAGCATGCTACCCACTCCATATCCTGTTAGAATTTTTGTCTCACATAACTGAGACAGGAAACTAAGAAACACATGTGAAGGTACCATTCCAGGGACAGAGGCCTACTGAAAGCCTTGAGTTTTCTTCTCATAATTGATTACTGTGCTATGTCTTTTCAAATACCTTTAATTTTTGTGTTTATGAGTCTTTACATTTAAATTTGGTTTCATGTAAAAGAGTTGTTTTAAACCCCCTTGATCATGTGTGTCCTTAATTTTTATTTTTAGACCATTCACTTGTTAAATGTATTTATTATTAGAGCTTTATAGTTACACACAGTAGTTGGGTTCATCCCATCCAACTCATACATGCATGGAATTAAATTTCAGTTCATGTTCGCCCCCTGTTCCCTCCCATCCTCCCTCCACTTCCCATTCTCCTTCATCTATTCTATTAGACTTCTTTTAGCACATCTATTTATTTATATTTGATTGATTCTTTGTACCTATGTATAAAAGGGAAGTCCTCTGTGGGATATTTATGTATACATATAACATGATTTTTTTTTTATTGTAAACAAATGGGATACATCTTGTTTCTCTGTACATGGTGTAAAGGCATACCATTTGTGCAATCATAAATTTACATAGGGTAATGTTGTTTGATTCATTCTGTTATTTTTTCCCTTCCCCCCACCCCTCCCACCCCTCTTTTCCCTCTATACAGTCCTTCCTTCCTCCATTCTTGCAACCCTCCTTAACCCTAACCCTAAAACTAACCCTAAAACTATTGCTAACACCTCCCACCCCCCATTATATGTCCACATCTGCTTATCAGTGAGATCATTCGTCCTTTAGTTTTTTGAGATTGGCTTATCTCACTTAGCATGATATTCTCCAATTTCATCTATTTGCCTGCAAATGCCATAATTTTATCATTTTTCATTGCGGAGTAATATTCCATTGTATATATATGCCACAGTTTCTTTATCCATTCATCAACTGAAGGGCATCTAGGTTGGTTCCACAATCTGGCTATGGTGAATTGAGCAGCTATGAACATTGATGTGGCTGTATCTCTGTAGTATACTGATTTTAAGTCCTTTGGGTATAGGCCAAGGAGTGGGATAGCTGGGTCAAATGGTGGTTCCATTCCAAGATTTCGGAGGAATCTCCACACTGCTTTCCAGAGTGGCTGCACTAATTTGCAACCCCACCAGCAATGTATGAGTGTACCTTTCTCACCACATCCTCGCCAACACCTATTGTTGCTTGTATTCTTGATAATCGCCATTCTAATTGGGGTGAGATGAAATCTTAGGGTAGTTTTGATTTGCATTTCTCTTATTACTAGAGATGTTGAACATTTTTTCATATATCTGTTGATTGCTTGTACATCTTCTTCTGTGAAGTGTCTGTTCATTTCATTAGCCCATTTGTTGATTGGATTATTGGTTTTCTTGGTGTAGAGTTTTTTGAGTTCTTTATAGATTCTGGAGATTAGTGCTCTATCTGAAGTATGATTGGCAAAGATTTTCTCCCACTCTGTAGGCTCTCTCTTCACATTACTGATAGTTTCCTTTGCTGAGAGAAAACTTTTTAGTTTGAATCTATCCCAGTTGTTGATTCTTGCTTTTATTTCTTGTGCTATGGGAGTCCTGTTAAGGAAGTCTGATCTAGGCCGACATGTTGAAGCTCTGGACCTACTTTTTCTTCTATAAGATGCAGGGTCTCTGGTCTGATTCCGAGGTCCTTGATCCATTTTGAGTTGAATTTTGTGTAGGGTGAGAGATAGAGGTTTAATTTCATTCTGTTGCGTATGGTTTTCCAGTTTTCCCAGCACCATTTGTTGAAGAGGCTATCTTTTCTCCATTGCATATTTTTGGACCTTTTGTCTAGTATGAGAAAATTGTATTTTTTTGGGTTTGTGTCCATGTCCTCTATTTTGTACCATTGATCTACCTGTCTATTTTGGTACCAATACCATGCCGTTTTTGTTACTATTGCTTTGTAGTAGAGTTGAAGATCTGGTATTGCGATACCCCCTGCTTCGCTCTTGCTACTGAGGATTGCTTTACCTATTCTAGGTCTTTTATTCTTCCAGATGAATTTCGTAATTGCTTGCTCTATTTCTGCAAGGTACATCATTGGGATTTTAATTGGAATTGCATTGAATCTGTATAGCACTTTAGGTAGTATGGCCATTTTGACAATATTAATTCTGCCTATCCAAGAACGTGAGAGATCTTTCCATCTTCTAAGGTTTTCTTTAATTTCTTTCTTTAGTGTTCTGTAGTTCTCATTGTAGAGGTCTTTCACCTCTTTTGTGAGATTGAATCCCAAGTATTTTATTTTTTTTGATGCTATTGTGAATGGGGTAATTTTCCTAATTTCTCTTTCTGTAGATTCATCACTTATGTATAAAAATGCATTGGATTTATGAGCATTGATCTTGTAACGTGCTACTTTACTGAATTCACTTATGAGTTCTAAAAGTTTTCTGGTGGAATTTCCAGGTTCCTCTAAGTATATAATCATATCATCAGCAAATAGGGATAGTTTGAGTTCTTCTTTTCCTATTCGTATCCCTTTAATTTCTTTGGTTTGTCTAATTGCTCTGGCTAGAGTTTCGAGGACGATGTTGAGTAGAAGTGGTGAAAGAGGGCATCCCTGCCTTGTTCCAGTTTTTAGGGGGAACGCTTTCAGTTTTTCACCATTTAGAATGATATTGGCCATGGGCTTAGTGCAGATGGCCTTTATAATGTTAAGGAATGTTCCCACTACCCCAATTTTTTCTAGTGTTTTGAGCATGAAGGGATGCTGTATTTTATCGAATGCTTTTCCTGCATCTATTGAAATAATCATGTGATTCTTAACTTTAAGTCTGTTGATATGGTGAATGACATTTATTGATTTCCGAATGTTGAACCAACCTTGCATCCCTGGGATAAAACCCACTTGATCGTGGTGCACTATCTTTTTAATATATATTTGTATGCGATTTGCTAAAATTTTGTTGAGAATTTTTGCGTCGATGTTCATTAAGAATATTGGTCTGAAATTTTCTTTCCTCAATGTGTCTCTGTGTGGTTTAGATATCAGGGTAATATTGGCTTCATAGAATGAGCTTGGGAAGGTTCCCTCCTCTTCTATTTCATGGAATACTTTGAGAAGTATTGGAATGAGCTCTTCTTTAAAGGTTTTGTAGAACTCGGCTGAAAACCCATCTGGTCCCGGACTTTTCTTTGTTGGTAGGCTTTTGATGACCTCTTCTATTTCATTGCTTGAAATTGATTTATTTAAGTTGTGTATGTCCTCCTCGTTCAGTTTAGGTAATTCATATATCTCTAGAAATTTGTTGATGTCTTCGAGGATTTCTATTTTGTTGGAGTATAGATTTTCAAAATAGCTTCTAATTATGTTTTGTATTTCACTCGTGTCTGTTGTGATATTTCCTTGTTCATTCCGAATTTTAGTGATTTGGATTTTCTCTCGTCTTCTCTTTGTTAGTGTGGCTAAAGGTTTATCGATTTTGTTTATTTTTTCGAAGAACCAACTATTTATTTTGTCAATTTTTTGTATTGTTTCTTTTGTTTCAATTTCGTTGATTTCAGCTCTGAGTTTAACTATTTCCTGTCTTCTAGTACTTTTGGTGTTGGTCTGTTCTTTTTCTAGGGCTTTGAGCTGTAGTGTTAGGTCATTTATTTGTTGAGTTTTACTTCTTTTATTAAATGTGCTCCATGAAATAAATCTTCCTCTAAGTACTGCTTTCATAGTGTCCCAGAGATTTTGACATGATGTTTCTTTGTTCTCATTTACCTCTAAGTATTTTTTAATTTCCTTCCTAATATCTTCTGTTATCCATTCATCATATAGTAGCATATTGTTTGATCTCCAGGTGTTGGAGTAGTTTCTGTTTTTTACTGTTTCATTTATTTCTAACTTCAATCCATTATGATCTGATAGAATACAAGGTAGTGTCTCTATCTTCTTGTATTTGCTGACATTAGCTTTGTGGCATAATATATGGTCTATTTTACAGAAGGATCCATGTGCTGCTGAGAAGAAAGTGTATTCACTCTTGGTTGGATGGTATATTCTATAAATGTCTGTTAAGTCTAAATTATTGATTGTGTTATTGAGATCTATGGTTTCTTTGTTCAATTATAACATGATTTTTAAAGACTTCATTCTGTATTGCCTCCCTTTACCCATCCCTCCTCTCTGCCTCTCAATGATCACCTTCTTCTGCACTACTGATTTCCCCTTTATCTTTATGCTATCCAATCCTTCCCTCTCCCTTTCCTTTATTTTCCTCTAATGAGAAAAAAACTTTTGACCTTTGAGTTTCTGAGGTTGGTTAATTTCACTTAGTATGATTTTCTCTATTTCCATGCATTCACCAGCAAACATTATAATTTCATTCTTCATTATGACTGAATAGAACTTCACTGTGTGTGTGTATATATATCATACATATGTATCACGATTTCTTAATTCATTCACTTTTTGATGGGTACCTGGTTTGATTCCATAATTTTGCAAGAATGAATTCTGCTGCTATAAACATTGAGGTGGTTGTATTGTTGTAGTATTCCAGTTTTAGATCTTTTGCACAGATACCGAGTAGTGGGATAACTGGGTCATATAATGGTTCCATTCCTAGTTTTTTGAGGAATTGCTATACTGTTTTCCAAAGTGGTCACACTAATTTACAGTCCCACCAAAAATGTATAAGTGTACCTTTGCCCCCACATCGTCACCAGAATTTATTATTCATATTCCTGATAAGTGCCATTCTGACTGGAGTGAGATAAAAACTTAGTGTAGTTTTGATTTGCATTTCCCTGTAGATCATCTGTTTTTAAAGTGCTAATATTATAGTCAGTTTAACTTTTAACATTTTCATAACTTGCAAGTTGTCTATTCTTTCTGTGAGGCCCATTAATAAATTAATGTTAATTAGCTTAAATCCCCTGTTTTGTAATTTCAACAATTGTGTCTTATCTAACTGTGGTTCTGATGCTTGTTTGTGTTTTCATACTGTATTTTTCTTGTTTTTTGGCATTCATTGTAGTTTTGTGTTAAAAATCAGACATGTACTGGGAAATAGGAATTGAGATAGTCTGCACTGAGGATTTATGTTAATCTGCCTAGGAGTTGGAGCAGCTCTTAAAGTTTGTGTAGTTACAAGTGCCAAAGGCTTCAGAGTACTCTGTGCCTTTGTTTTTCTCTCCCCTTTGGACTTGTACTTCCTATATATTCTTCTGTGCATCTTGCAGCTTTTTAAGTTGCTACCCAGTTATTATACTGAAACCCTATTGTCCTCAAGATTCATCCATATTGCAGCATATGATGAAATTTTCTTGTTTTAAATTTTAAGGCTGAATAATATTCCATTGTGTGTATATATCACATTTTCTTTGTTAATTCATCTGTTCTTGAACATCCTGGTTGTTTATACCTCTTGGTTATTGTGAATACTGCTGCAATGAACATGACAATGCCAATAACTCTTTGAGACCTTGATTTCAAGTTTTCTAGTATCTATTCAGAAGTGGAATTGATCAATTATATGCTAGTTCTATTTTGAATTTCTTGAGGAATCTCCCTATGGTTTTTTAAAAACTATTTTTTGTTGTAGATAGACATAATACCTTGATTTTATTTATTTTTATGTGGTTCCGAGGATTGAACCCAGTGCCTCACATGCACAAGGCAAGCAATCCACTGCTGAGCTACAATCCCAGCCCTCTCTATGATTTTTCATAATAACCGTGCCAATTTACATTTCTACCAGCAGTGTATAAGGGTTCCTTATTCTCCACACCCTCAGCAACACTTAGACTTCATCTTTTTGATCATAGCTATGCTAATAGGTGGGCAGTGATATCACATGGTGATTTTGATTTGCACATCCCTGATGATTAGTGATGTTGATCATCTTTTCATATACCTATTGGTCATTTGGAAACATTAACTTAGGATTGTTTCCCATTTTAAAATCAGGTTATCATTGTTATTATCATGATTATTTACTATCAAGTTGTAGAAGCCCTTTATTTGGATATTAGCCCTTTATTAGTATATCATCTACAAATATTTCTTCTATACAGCAGGTTGCCTTTTCACTCTGTTAACTGCCTTTTAAATTTGTTGAATTTTTTTATATGTTGTGCTGAAGGTTTTTAATTTAATATGATTCAGTTTGTCTATTTTTTGCTTTTATTGCCTCTGCTTTAGGGATAATATCCAAAATATCATTGCAAGACCAATGTCAAGGAGATTTTTAACATTTTCTGCATGGTACTACAGTATCATGTCTCAGGTTTGTCTGAAATCCATATTAATTTGATTGTTGTATATTATATAAGGCTGCAATTTTATTTTTCTGCAAGTGGATATCAAGTCACTGAGCTACAACCCCAGCCCATGGCCTACAGTTTTTAAAAATTGTATTTCACCTATATTTGGTATCAGGTAATTCTGGTCTCAAAAATGAATTTTGAAGTGTTCATTCCTTTTCAATTTTTCAGAAGATTTTGAGAAGAGTTGGTATTAATATTTCTTTCAATATTTGGAATAAATTACAAATGAAGTCATCATGTCCTGGACTTTTCTTTGTTGGAAGGTTTTAGATTACTACTTAAATCAATCAGGTTACCAGTTATAGTTGTGTTCAGATTTTCTATTCACTCATGATTCAACCTTGGTAAGTTGTATGTTTATAGGAATTAATTCATTTCTTCTTGGGTATCCAATTTGCTGGGATACAATTGTTCATAGTAGATTCATAATATTTTAAATTTCTATAATAACAGTTGTACTGTCTCTTTTTCCTTTTTTAACTTAAATTTTTTGGATCTTTTTTTCTTAGTTAATCTAACCAATGACTTATAAATTTTGTTGATCTGTTTTAAAAACCAGATCTCAGTTTTGTTGATATTTTCCATTTTTATATATCATTTAATTCCAGAGATTTACCATACCTGCATCAGACTGAGAATGTAGAAAGTCCCAATTTGTTCCCAGAAATACTTCCCCCACTTCCACTCAGACCTTGCCTTACCAATGACTTCCAGGAGATAAAACTTATTACATAATTTTTGTGTTCCCCCAAACTCATGTGTTAAAGTCTAATCCCTACTACCTTAGTATGTGACCATATTTAAAAAGAAGGTATTGTAGTTATAATTATATATTAGAATGTACTGTAGCAGGCAGGGCCCCTAATACTGTATTACTGTTATACTTATATGAAATGTAAATTTGCAATATGAAGATTATGAAATTAGAGATGGAATTTGCCCTATCAAATGCAGGGAGAATTTGCAAATTCTTTAATTAGGTGCTGTTTTGCACAATATGCCCTGACCCAACACTATGTCATCAATCTTTCTCTTAAGAGGCATTATTGGGTAGTAGAACAAAATCTGGCATAGGAGTCCAAAACCCCGGGTTCAGATTCTAGGGCTACCTGTCATTAGCTATATAATTTTTGGCAGATTATATATTTTCTATGAATATCCATTTCCCAGTTTGTAAAATAAAATAATAGTCTAGTTCCATAGTGTAATGCAAAGACAATAAGTTATATTTGATCAAATATGAAAGCATCTTGTAACTGTTAGATTAAAGTGGAATCATGGAAATACCATGGATTTTACAATCAGGTAGAACTAGGTTTGGCTCTTACTAACTTTGTGACTTTGAACAAATTAATGCCTGTGAACAACTTATATGTAAAAATGAATCAAAATAGCAATTTTGTATGGTTATTATGAGGCTAAATGAGAGTGTCAATGTAATACTTAACAGTTAAAAAGTAAATAGGTAACCATTGGGTAGTAGCTTTTATTAAGGAAGTTATTTATTTTACCTCTTGTATGACTTGTGTAGATAACATTGGCCTACTCAATGACAATTTAGTTCAAAATTTCCTCAGGAGAAATACATATGAGAGAAGGGGAGGAGAAAAAGAAAGAGACACGGGGGAGAGAAGGGAAGAGGGATCATTAAAAATTCCAGTTGGAATAAGGATCCAGTGCAATCCAAATTTTGATGTTGGGATGAATATAAAAGATGATTAAAGAGTAGTAGATATCCCATACTTAGTAACAAATAGGAAATTAAAAGAGTAAGGAGATTGATTTGGCATTATTTAGCAGAGTTGAACATACATAAACCCTATGACTTAGCAAATCTCCTCCTAGATATATACACCAGAGAAACACTCTGCATGTCCAAAATGAGGCTTGAACAAAGATGCTAACTTTGGAATTGTTTGTTAAAGGAAAAACTTAAAAGTCCATCAATTAAAAGGTGAATAAAATATTTGTGATTTTCTGATTAAATGTATATATGGCAGTGAAAATGAATGAACTCTATAGTTTACATATTAATATGAATTGTTAATTTTTAAAAACACGATGTTGAATAAAAATGTAGAAGTTCTCAAAAGAATTTACAGCACACTGTTTACATAAAATTTAAAAATTTATAAAAGAAATTTGGGTAAGATGGTGCAAACCTATAATCTCAGCAACTTGGGAGACTAAGGCAGGAGGATTGCAAGTTCAAGGCCAGTTTTGGCAACTTAGTAGGATCCTGCCTTAAAATAAAAAAAAAATAAAAAGGTCTGAGAATATAGCTCAGTGGTAGAGTGCCTCTGGTTTCAATCTCCAGTCTCATATGTATACACACACAAACCCCAAAAAGAAACCTTACAAAACACTATTGTGTAGTGTTTCTAAGTATAGATATATGTGTGGTAAACTAAAAAAAGTATGAATAGGAATGATAATTACCAAATTTAGGATAGAGGCTAGTTCTGGTTAAGTTGTGAGTTGGGTGAGCAGTATAAAGAGAATGGAGTCAAGATAAAGTAACAAGGGGGCTTCATCTGTATTTGAATTATTAAGTTAGGTGGCAAGTTTATGATTGTTTGTTACTTTATTTTCTTCAATTTGTATATACCTGAATTATTTTGTCACAAATACTTAAAAAACATAATAAATAATAAAGAGAGGGATGAGTTATGGAACAAAGTATTTCCTCTGTGTAATACAATCTAGAAGTTACAATATGTTGTGAGTGTTGATTACCCAGCTAAAAGATGTTAGGACACGTAATCATGATGCTCATGTTGTGCTCTGAGGGAATCAGGAAGGAATGTGTACTGATCCTCAAAGAGACACTATGACTTATAGGTGTTTGATCAAGTTTGTATTCAGCAAAACTCTTCAATTGTCCCATGTCTTCAAATATAACCCAGAACTTTGCACAAGTCCAATCAAGATATAACTACATATCTGAAGTGGTATCAGTCAACTACCTGTTTAAAAAAAACACACACTAAAGCTTGGAGCTGGGTTGTAGCTCAGTGGTAGAGCACTTCACTGGCATGTGCGAGGCACTGGGTTCAATACTGAGCACTGCACATAAATAAATAAAATAAAAGATCCATTGACAACTGAAATTTTTTTAAAAAATTACTATAACTTAACGAGGATGTTTAATTCTGCAACGTTCACACCCATGTCTTTACCTAACCTCATATCTATAGGCAGCTAGATAAAAACGGACATACTCATAGTGTCAAATAAGTGGATAAGAAGCAACGTAGACTGTAGAAGCAAACTGACCTAGTTAAACTCTTTTTTTGCACACTAACCCAGGGAAATGAACTAAAATTGGGAATGCCAATGATTTAGTGTATTGCTTTGAACAAATATTAATTTCAGTGTCCTTATGTAAAAATGAAAATTATGATATTTCTATCTATCTATTGTATTGTATTTGTCAGCTTTTTACCACTCATACAAAATACCTGACTCTTGGCCAACTTCATGTTACTACAACAAAATACCTGAGGCAATTCACTTTATAAAGGGGAGATGGTTGTATGACTTGTGGTTCTGGAGTTTCTAGTCCAAGATTGGGTGGCCTCACTGCTTTGGACCTCTGGTGAGGGTGCCAAGTGGTGATGGTGCCAAGTGGTGATGGCAGGGAGTGTGTATTAGAGCAAACTTCTCACTTCCAGAACCAGACAGAAGAAAGAGATAGGAGGAGGAAAGGAGTGGGGCCTTTCAAAAACAGGTCCTCAGGGTTGGGGAGATAGCTCAGCTGGTAGAGTGCTTGCCTTGCAAGCACAAGGCCCTGGGTTCAATCCCCAGCACTGCAAAAAACAAAACAAAACAAAACAAAAAAACAGGTCCTCAATGACATAAGGAAACTCAGTAGGCTCCAACTGTTAAAAGTCCACCACACCTCCCAATACTTCTACCCAAGGGTAGAAGTGAATTTTTGGAGGACACTATCCATATTCAATTCATAGCTCTGATTCAGTCTATTTATTAAGAAAAAGAGGTTTATTTAGCTTAGTTTTGGAGGTTCAAGGATGTGGCATCTGCATAAAATCCATTTAGGTGAGGACTTCAGCACAAAGGGCAGATGTTTGAGCATGTGCAGGATCAATCAAGAGGTTACATCCCAAACTAGGAGGGGAGATATCAGAGTCCAATAGTCACTTTTGTGGGTATACCCCAGCTGACACAGGGACCTCAAACTAGACCTACCTCTTATAAGTACCAAATTCCTAACATATGAACCTTTGGGTGGGCACAAACCATATTCAAACCATAGCAAAAAATATCTCATTCAGAATCTTTTAAGGAATACACATAGACAACATATATATGCATACATGTATACACACATTTATATGTATTTGTATGTAATAGATGTGCAATATATACATATATGTGTAAACATAATTACATGAGGAATGTCAGTTTCCTTCTTTCTGTCCACTAAGAAATTTCATATAGCTTGAATTGCCATAAGATTGATTTTTAAATTCCATTAAATCCAATTGAAGGTCAATTTGGATAATTCTATTATTACAATGACCTGGAGCAGTTTTGATGTAATGCAATTTTTCTCATTTTAATATCTCTTTGTTCACCCTTACTTAAATTGCCAAAAGAGCAAATTAAATTTCTCGGACAGCCGCTTTGAAGAAACAAATTACCTACTCATGTTCTCCTTTGACAGGTGTTGCTAAACTACATGCATTGACTGTGGACTGTCCCTGTCACCTTTGGCCACCAAGATGGCAATCCTGTTGTATAATGAACTTTGATCACCTAAGCTCTGACAGTGTCCTGTGTTATAGCAGCATGTATTTTATCCACATCACATTTTGGTGGATCCCAGTTGAGGTCTCTATATAGAGCTAAATGAAAATAGACAGAGGTCAGAATTTGTGCTACTACACTGATGAAAAAGAACACAGTTTTGATTATATGTCCTGAGAAAAATGATCACCAGTTCTAATTATAAGGACTAATGTGAATCATAGAGCAAAAGTCCCCAGCCTCTCACAAGCTTGTGGGGCCTTGAGAGTCCCATAACATACTTTTTATAAGTTAGAGGGCCAGAGATAGTAAACATGAAACATAAGAAAGGTAGTATCAACTTGATTATATCTCCCATAATCAAGTTAACTTATATTACTCTGAGATACAAGCCATGACTTTACAATCCTCTTCAAAAGTACATCTGTCATGGGACAGCATGCTAAAACCTTGGAAGGAAACAGAGGAGATGAAATATTTAGTATGCTAAGATTGTATGGAAATAGAAAAGATCTAATATTTTATCATGCACTTCATGTTCATTTGCTATAATTGCACATTTTAAACATGGGGGAGCACGTGGGTGGTAGAAATTTTACATTTTGGCAAATTCCTCTGTTGCTTCTCTGTCTACTGTAAAATAAAGCTAGAAATTAAAAACAAACACTTGAAATTCATAGAAAAATCCAACCATTTGGAAGATTCAAAACATTCTTCTAAATAACTCTTAGGTCAAAGTGGAACTCTAAACTACAATTACAGACTATTTAAAATATGCCCACAGTGAGAGTGCTGCATCTTGAAATATCTGAATTGTGGTTAAAGATGAATTTAGCAAATTCAGAGCCTTGTATGTTTATTGCTCAACAAAAAAGAACAAAAATAAGAACTCAATTAAATAGATTCGGGAAATCTTGAAATTAATACAAGGAAAGCAAGAGAAGATCATTCATTCAGTGAATATTTACTGCATGCCTACTATGTGCTAGACACTATGATAGGTACTTAAAGATATAGCAGTAAATACCACCAAGTCCATGCACTCATGGAAATTACATTGTGGGAGATAGAGAAAGAAAGGAGGAGGGAGGGAGGGAGAGAGAGAAAAAGAGAGAGAGGGAGAGAGATAAAAAGAGACATGTAGATCATTAAGTGAATAATGTGTGAGATGGTAAATGCTAGGAATAATAACAAGGAATGGTAAAAAGTACACATTTTACTGAATGCCAGTAAAATGTAGACAAATGTGAAATGTATCACTTCTAAGTAGAAGCTTCAAGAAGCAATATGCATGATTTGACTTTTTTTTCCTTTTTCTGCCTCTGTGATCATGGCAACAGGTGTCAAGATGGGGCTTCCATCAGCTAGGTTCCATGAGTGAATAGTGAGCTAAACCCCTGTTGACTCAGGGAGGACAGTAGCATGAATGAGAAATAAACATTCTTGTTTTAAGCGATGGATATTTTCATGCTGTTTGGTACTGCATTACAACCTAAGCCATTAAGACTCTTATCACCTGAGTGGATATGTCAGGTAGGTAGGTGGTTACATCAGACTTTGGGAGAAAAATTGGAAGTCATTAGTATATGGTTAGTGTCAATGTCATGGACCTGGATAAGATCACCAAGGGATTAAGTCTGTATAGAAGAGATCTGCACATTGAGATCTGGGGCCCTCAAAAATAAGAGATCAATAAGAAGATACAGATTCAGCAAAGGAGGCAGATAAAAAGTGGTACATGATGAAAAAGAAGATCAATTATTCTTGAACAAGAATAGAGAATGTATCAAGGCATAAGGTCTACTAAAGAGCCTAATATTGCTAATAGATAATAAATAAAGAAGACCAAGAATTGATAATTTATGTAGAATGTAGAGGTCACTGTGGACCTTATAGTTTGGTGAAATGTTGAAAAAATTAGTGGAACAGGTTCATGAGTGAATAGAGGTAAGGAAGCATAAGCAGTGAGAACAGATAACTTTGCAAAGGAATTATTCTGTAAAGGGGAACAGAGAAAGGCGTTGGTAGCTGGAAGGTGAGGTTTCAAGTAAACAGGCCTGTTTTCTAAGATGGGAGATACTGAATTATGTATGCATGTTGATAGAGATGCTGTAACAGAAGAAAAATTGATGATGTTGCAAAAGGAAAAGTTGTGGCTTAGTTAGGAACATGGATAGTTCATCCATGCCAACAAGAAAGCAGTAGTGTACATAGGTTCAAATGTAGGCAAGAGAATAAATGTGGTTTTTGTAGTTTGTGAAAATTATTTTCTAATTATTTCATCTTTCCAATGTATTAATAAGAAAGTTCATTAACTTTAAGTAAGGAGGATGAGAGGACTTTGAGAGGATATTGGAGGTAATCACCTTGGAATGTTATATGGGAACTATCAGGTAATTGACATACACAAAAGTGGAACTTAACATATTAGAACAAGAAAAGCAATTAAGTCTATAAGGATATATAAGAGATATTTTAAAAGATTGATAAATTAAGCAGACTACTAAAGAACAAAATAGGAAAGAAAAATACACATAGACAATATTTGAAGTAATAAAATGATGTAACTACAGAGTTTGAGAATATTTAAAATGTTTATGAACAGCCTCATCGTAGTATAATTGACATTCAAAAATTTAACATGTTTAATATATACAATCTGATGTCTTTGGACATATGTGTACACCTGTGATACCATCCCCATACTCAAAGTAACAGTCATACCTATGACATCCAAAGGTTTTCTTGTGTCAGCCTTTTTGTTTTTGCAGTACTGGAGATTGAACCCAGAGCCTTGTGCTTTACTGGCAAGCACTCTACAAACTGAGCAGCCCCAACCCATTGTGTCAGCTTTTTGTGTGGAAGAAAGCTTAACATGAGATCTATACTTTGAACAAATTAGAAGGTATGCAAAGTGCTATTATTAACTATAGATGCTATGTTTTACAGCAGCTATCTAGATATTTTTCATTTCACGTAACTCAAACTTTCTACCCATTAAAACAACTCCTTATTTCTAGTCCCACAGAAATTGATGACCTCCTTTCTATTCTCTGCTTCCATGAATTTGATTATTTTAGTGGAATCACGTGATATCTGTCTTTCTGTGATTGGCTTATTTCACTTTGCATCATATCCTCCAGATTCATCCATATTGTTACAGATGGCTGGATTTTCATCTTTTCAAAGGCTGAATAGTGGTCAATTGTATGTACATCCCATATTTTATTTAGCCATTTCTTTGTCAGTGAATATTTATGTTGGCTATTGTGAATTAATCAGGAAAGAAGGAATGAAAGAAAGGAGAACAGGAAGGAAGGAAGGATGAAGGAAAGAGAATCAACCAATAGTGAAATGAAAACATTAAATTGAATATGATCTATCTATTTTAGATGCTATAAAGAAAAAGTCATATATAGTGGAATATGTATAGATGTATTGTTAAGTTAGAACATATTTGTGTGTGTATAAAGGAATGGAAATGTATGAAGGAATGGATATTATATATTGTGTGTCTTAACCTAGCTTCTTTCATGCATGATACATCTTTGTGTGGATATATGTAAAGTTAATGGAAATTTCTCAAAACAAAAATGACTTTTACATTTTACCTTATACTTATTTTATTGCATGTTTTTCCAAAAAGCATGCACAATTTGGATATATAGAATGCAATAATGTAGCTATTTTCCATGTGAAAATTTATAATTTTCTAGCTCATACTCAGATTTCCATATAACCACTTACAGAGTCCTTCTTGTTGTTTGTGTTTGTGTATGTACATGTGTGCATCAATGGATGGGAAATACTCTGAATTCTTCCCATGTCTTTACATTACATTTATTCTATTTGATCCGAGGGTCATATAATTCTAGTTTCAAAGTTAATTATCTCAATGGTTTGAGTACATTACTCTACTAATTCAACATTTACCAGATATTGAATAAACACCTAGGATGTGCTGGTGATCACCATAGCTTTGGGAATATAATAGCTAACAAAACAGTAATATCCCTGTTCTCATGGAGATTGAATTTCAGTGGGTTCATTGTCTCTGCTATCTGAGGTTGTGGACAAAAAATACATGTCACTTTGATTAACCTTCCTTTGAAGGCAAACTACTTTTCTCCTTGTGCATATAGCTCTTTTTGTCTGTGATATTTTAATGTTTCACTATATAATGTGTTTAGATAATAATTTGATATAGTGGTGGTTCCTCTAGACCTTGGGTAGGAATTTCAGTTTGTCCTTCATTCATTAAAGATATCCTTACTAAATGCCTGCAATATTCCAGGCACCTTGATCCTGGGAATATAGCAGTGAATAAGACCTAGCATCCTTGTCTTTTTAGAGTTTATATTCTAATGAGGAAGACAGACAACAAACACAAAATGGAAGACATAATTTCAGGTAGATGCATGTGCCATGTGGAAAAATAAATCAAGATAGTGATGTAGAGGCTGTGATTGTGGCTCCATGGTAGAGCACTTGCCTAGCACATGTGAGGCACTGGGTTCAATTGTCAGCACCATATATAAATAAAGTAAAAGGTACATCAACAACTAAAAAAATTTAAAAAATGGTGATGTAGACTTCGATGGTTATATATGTGTAAAGATGTGTGTGTGTGTATATATGTGTGTGTGTGTGTGTGTGTGTGTGTGTGTGTGTGTGAATGTGTACTATTTAGATAAGTTGATGAGGGAAAAATGATTTTGGGAGGTAGCATGTGAGTAAAGGCTTTAAGGAAGAGAGGCAGCAAAATCCATGGCAGTTTGTGCTAACAGGGTTCCAGGAAGAGGGCACAAGTTGGTGCATATGCCCTTATGTGGGATCAAGTGTTATACCTTTGAGAAACAGCAAAATGCCAAGAGCGACTAAGTGAGTGTGAGTGTAATAAGAGATAAAGTTACAAGCAGAAATAAGACCTTTCTTCAGATCTGACAGAATCTTAGCCATTACCTCATTCAATATTGTTTTCCCACCATTTTCTCTATCTTATGGAATATCAACTAGATCTGGCCTCCATATTCAACATTTTTACTTTATGTATAAGCTTTTGTGTTACATATCTCTGTGTTACATTCTGTAATAATTTTTCATTTTGATCTGTAGTTAACTTTCTCTCTCTTTAGCTACATCTAGTTTATGCTTATGTTATGATTGAAATTTACTTAAATTATTAATTCCCAAAATTTATAGTTGTTGATTTATAAGCCTCCTTTAGTTTTTATTTTGTTTGTGTAAATACCTACTCTTACTTTAGAATTTATTTTTGTGAATGGGGAATGGTTGAAAGGATTTAAATAACATTGAAAATACTCTAAAAGAAGATGCAACCATAACACATTTCTAAACTTCATTGAAAGATGAAAGGTTTTCAGATACCACTATTGGAGTAGATAGGTGTTATGCATAATAGGGTTATTTTTCACAAATAAGGAAAGTTGCCTACAATTAGTCACTCAGTTGGGTGTTTCCCCAACTTAAGTATCAATTCACTATTTATATACTACACTCTGGCAGATTGAGAGGAATCATACTGAAAGTGAAATTTAGTCTTCATTCACTTCTTCTGTTTGTCCTATTCTAATACCTTCCCCTAAGTAATGCAAAACCTCTACGTTAATCTGCCAGCTGGCGATTATAGTACAGTTTGAGATTTTTTTGTGTTTTTGAATGTGCTTTTATTTGGAGACTTGAATTTTGTTTGTTATAAAAATGTTGTATTTTGTTTTGTTTGTGTTTATCTTCTAAGCAGTTGAAGTATTTGGAAATTTGGTTTGTTTTTGAAATTTTAAAACTGTGGGACCAGGTACTCTCCT
The DNA here is from genome assembly GCF_902686445.1 of Sciurus carolinensis. Taxonomy (NCBI): domain Eukaryota; kingdom Metazoa; phylum Chordata; class Mammalia; order Rodentia; family Sciuridae; genus Sciurus; species Sciurus carolinensis. The sequence goes on along the minus strand of NC_062232.1, from coordinate 123,039,656 downwards.
AAATCATTAGAACTTTGGAAATATGGAAAAAATGAGGGATTTAAAGTTTGATTAAACTTAATTTTGAAGTTTCTGAGAGAACTGTACCGTCTTTCATGGAAGACAAAACTGTATTTGCTGAAGGATGAAGTGAAATCAGTCATTTTGCTAAGTGAAACCCTTCTAAATGGGAGCTATCCTAGTGATAATATGGTAAAGAGGAAGAGTAAGGGTTAGTACTTCTCCTGAGGACCAGGTAGAAAGAAATTCACAATCCATTAAAGTAGACCAATATTAATATGCTACCAAAAAAACAGTACCTATTAAATAAGCTTTCATTATTTCCCCAAACTTTCAGCAGATATTCTGGCAACAGATACCAGATTTTTTTCTGATGGTTGATGGTAGATACTGAGGTATGATAGGTTTGATAGCAGAGCTTGAGATCACCCCATTTTCTAATGGTATTGTCTAGGGACCCAAGGAGAGAAGCAAGCAGTATTTGTGATGTGCTGTCTGGCTCAAATACGATGTTGTAGCTATGACCCAGTTACATTATTAGTATGACCTCTGCTCTATGTCCTGTGTTCTGGGGGTGAGTGTGGAGATGCCAACATCAAGTGCTCTCTGCCCAAGCCCTTGTCACTTCCTCCTCACTGATTATGCAGTGCTTCCACACCACACTCGAAGAAGCCCTGAAGATATAGCAAGTGACAGAAACATTTGAGAAGGGGTCAAAAGGACAGTGTGATTTTCACCTTTGTTACCAAGAACAGATGATAATGGGATTCTTGTCATTAAATCCTGTAGAGGAGAAATGACATAACTCGAACTACCCTGACTGCTTTGTTATCATCAAGAATGGTGGAAAGAAAAGAAAGACAGCTTTAATAATTCGTTTCAATCAGTTTTTTCTTTGGTTTGATTAACTGTCAGTTTTTGTATATCTGTTTGATGGAATGATATGCTACCACTAAAATCATATTTTTGAATAATATTTAATGACAAAGGGCTTTCTCATAATCTTAAATATTAAAAAAGGAATGAAATACCTCATTCATAGTATGATCCCATGCAGGGGAAAAAGTGTTTAAGGACTTATGTAAAATGATGGGGTCTCTCAGTGGAAAATAATTTGTGTTCTTTTTCTTATGTTGCTCTATTTTCCAAATTTGCCGTTAAAATTTATTTGTTATTGCAACTAGAAACAATCCAAGACATTATTTTTTAAATGCTATTTACTTTTTCCTTGTTGAGGCCACTTCCAGAAACACCTAAAATACACAAATAAAAGGAAGTAAGAAAGTGAGGATATGAGGATGATGGTGGCGATGGTTTCCTCATTTTGCTTTCCTCTGAGTTGTTTTGGCAGCTCAGTTTGAATTGCTCAAACTGATAGATTTTTATTTTAACCTTGTCTAACAGAGAACTAAGACAGATAAAGTAAATGAAAGGACAAAGCACAGGGTTGACTAGAAATTCCTTAAAATAAAGAATTAAATACATAATTTGAATATTGGAACAGATAGTTTATGAATTATTAGAAAAATCTGTGGCAAGGACAGCAAGGAGACTTAGACTCGTCTCTGCTGAAAAGAAATCAGGAGTTTCTGAGTAACAAACTCAGGGTTCATAGTTGATCTATACCCTATAGAATAAATAAGGACAACATAGCAAATGAGGGAATAAAGAATATATCATCAGTTTATCACTACATCTCATTATATTACATTCAATATTTAATTACTCTTTCAAAATTTTAACTTCAAATTCCTTAAAATGAGTAAAATAATATAATAGGAATGAATTTCATATATACTTGTACTAAATTCAGGATTACCGAATACAAGTAGTTATCTCCAAGGAGTTCCTGGTTTCCTGATTTGCAAACTTTGTGTTTAAAAGTCTACAGATTACATGAAGTAAAGGCCATTTGTTTACAATAAAAAAAAAGAAAAAGAAAAATCAGACATTAAAAAAAATAGTCTACAGATTAGTCTCTTTTGGAAGACATTTTTACATACTCTGGAGTCTGTAAATTTTATTAAGGAAATAAAATATTGCTAGCAATATAATAATGTTTTATCTGTAATCATCACTAGATTCTAGGGCATTTTTATATCATACTATTGTTAATTGAAGCTTATTCATAGAATTCTCAGACTTTAGAGGCAGAAGTTATTTTAGAATGGTAAAAAATTAACCAGCCCACTTACATATTAGAAAATTGAGACTGAAGAGTTGAAGGGATTGCCAAACCTAGGACTAAACTCAACCATATTATTGTGACAATTTTCATTGCACAGTGCAGCCTATTTAACTGATCAAATATTGGGAATAATTGATGCTTTTATTTCTATGGTCATTAGAGTCAAAATCAATCAACACAGCTATCTGAAAGTTTTAAAATTTCCAGCTGACTTTTGACTGTAAAAATACTTCACCAGCATTCCTGCTTGGGTGTCATGAAGTCTGTGTTAGAGTACAGGATTGAAGGTCCCATGAAATAAAATATGTCATTTGTGAGTGAACACAAATGAAGAGTTTGCCAGGCAAAATGAATGCAGTGCTTTTGAAGGTTATTTCATTCGGCAATTAAAAATATCAGCACATAAAGAGTTAAATTGCAAATATCTTAAAATTGTATTTTCCAAATGATGGTGGATGTATAAGAAGCTATAGTACTTCTCTGCCTTCTTTCATAATACATAATATTTCTCTCCCTCCTTGATCCCTGTGCTCCCTGCTGATAGATTTAGTATGACTTTCATGTTAGCACATTTTGATTAATTTGTTATGTATACTTTTTATTTACTTTAAAGTCATGATCATTAGTTGCTTAGTTTTTTTCTCTTACTTTGGTCCCTAGGCTCAATGATTGATAGTCTCAGTTGCAGTGGGAAAGAAAATGAGCATATAAAGCCTGCCCTTTTGACCAATAAATAAAGAAGCCCCCAAGTGCTCACTTGAAATCCAATTTAAGTTCAAATACTATGTCTATTGCTTTAACACAGACTTTCTAACAAAATTGCAGAGTGACTCCATTCCCTAATGTTATTTTAAGCCTATAACTGAATGTACTGAAATGGTATTAAGTAATCACATTAAATATGTGATAGTATATATGCTACTTTATAACACCATACAATCACAATTCCACTTATGTTACCGTTCATTGCTGTAAATGATGCATGTGATAATGGGACAGGTAGTCTGTAAATTATAAAGATCTCATTTAAATGGTGTTTGTAATACAGTGTAGACTTCGTTCCTCATATTTTTACTGAGTCCCTGCTATGAATTAGACAGTGTTCTAGGTTCTGAGGATATTGATCCAAGGCACCCTTATTTCACTGAGATGCTATTCTAATGGTGCTTGAATTAGATAACAGAGAACATGAATGAATAAATAAACAAAATGATTTCAGTTAGAAGTACCAGGAAGAAAAGATCTTAATCTTTAGAGAATGGGGGCGGAAAACTAGTTTAGGGACACACACAGTGAGGGTATATGGACTAAAATATGAATGACAGAAGTTGTGATGACTGATGGACACATGAGGAGAGATGAGATGTGGTGGGGAGCATGCCACATGAATTCTAGGGAAAGATTAAGGAATAGGAGAGAATGGAAGTGGTGACAAAGAATAGACGTATAGTATTTCTCTTGTGATTTTATTTTGTATCTTCCTAAATAGCTAATAATGTTGTGTATCTTTTCATATACCTATATACTATCTATATATCCCCCTTGGAGGAGAAATATCCTTTTACTTTTTAATTGAATTGCTTGACTTGTACTGTTTTAAATTTCTTTGTGTATTATAGACACTAGGCCTTTGTCAGTTATGTGGATTGCAAATATCTTCTCTCATTTGGTAGCTTCTCTTTTCTTCATCTTGATAGTCTTTCACAGAGCAAAAGTTTAAAATTGTGAAGATGTTTAATTTATCAACCTTTATCAATTTATCAGTCTTTCTACAGTAGTTTCACATGTAGTTTTTTCTATTAGGTATTTTTTTTTTTTTTGTGGTGCTGGGAATTGAACCCAGGGTCTTGTGCATGTAAGGAAAGCACTCTACCAACTGAGCTGTATCCCCAGTCCTAAGGTAGTATTAATATATCTATGAACCTTCCATGAACTGGTTCCTTCCATGAACTGCTTACAACCACTCTGGCATCCATGCTATCTTCTTACATCTAACATTCTACTGTAAAAGTCCTATTTGTCCTATAGTCAGTGAAAATGCTAACTCCTCCAGACAACCTTTCCTGATTATTTCATCCCGATTCTTCAAATGGCTTCCTTTATCATCCAGAGTAAACTGCAAGGGTCCTATCATGCCTACGAAACCTGATTTGGCCATTATTATTTCCCTGACCTCATCTATTCTCACTATTTCTCTGCCCCCTGAACTTTAGTCACTCTGACTGCCCTGCTTTTGCTTAAATACACTAAGTATATTCATACTTACCACTCATTTCACTCGCTGTATTTTTCTGTTTGGAAAACTCTTGCTTCCTCCAGTTTCCTTTGAAGACTAGAAACAAACTGTCATATTCTTAGTAGCTTAAAGCAACACAAATTGATTACCTTACAGATCTAGAGATCAGAAATCCAAAATAAATCTCACTTGGCTAAAATTTAGGTGTGTTAGCAGGATTGAATACATCATACATTTCTTTTTTAAAAATATTATCGCTTGGGTTTTTTTTTTCTTGTACATAGACACAATACCTTTAATATTTTAAATTTATTTTTATGTGGTACTGAGGATGGAACCTAGTTCCTCACACATGCTAGTCAAGTGCTCTATTCCAGCCCAATCATTGAGTCTCTTAAGAGAGGATTTATTTCATTGTTGTTCCTATCTTCTAGAGACCATCCATTTTCCTGGGCTTATGACCCCTTCCTCAATCTTCAAGCCTCTCTCTGACCTCTCATCTGCATCTCTCTTTCACTTATGAAGACATCATTACTACTTTGGACCCACGTACATAACCCAGGAAAATCTCCCCATGTCAGGATTCTTACTTATATCTATAAAGTGTCTTTTGCTAAGTGAAATATCATATTCACAGTTTCCAGGGATTAGGACATGGACATCTTTGGGAACCATTTATTCTGCCCACCACACTTCTCAAATCTACATTTGTTATTTTGTCATTTAATTAAAGTTTCTGTTGAAATGTCACTTAATCATTGATGCCTCTTGAACATGCCAAATAAGGTGCAATGCATTCTTTTCCCTGTATATCCTTCTCCTCTACTTTCCATGCTTTAATAATACTTATTACCACTTGCTGTATAGTTTTGTTTTATAATTTTGTTGTCTGCCTCTAATATAAGCTCCATGAAAGCAGTTTTGTTCATTGCTCTACAAATAACCACCACCATCTAAAACAATCCCTGTCATAGAATTTGGTCATTAGCAGGACAAGATAGGAAGAAAGAGAAAAAAACAAATGAAAATAATTAAAAACAAACAAAAAATATACCATCCCCAAACCCCAAACCCTCAAAAGACAATAATAGGAAAAAGTAATTACATTAAAAATGCTCACGATGAGAGAAAAAGAAGCAAATAACTGTGTATATGTGCCTGAACCAATATGCACAGCCAGAATTTGCAGAAATGCACACACACTCCCACATATCCACACACATATGCACACACACTGAAAGAAAAAAAAATAAAATATAACACAAAATAAAATGAATCCACAATCTTAGTGCAGAAGGAAGGAACTTCTCCACTGAGGTGGTCCAAACAGTCTATCAGATCGGGAAGTCACTATCTCTGCCCAACAGTCCTTCCTTCCCTTCCCATTCTTCTTGCCTTAGTACTGATAGGGAGAGCGAGGGGTGGGGTGGTTGACCCCGTCCTGCTTGGGGTTGCTCTCTGAGCAGCCAGATGGAGTGGCCTAAGACTGAAGCTGCTGGATATAGCACTTTGCGTCCCTTCTCCCAGCGTGAGGTGGGATGGGTTAGGACGACCCATCCGTCAGCGGGCATTTAGTCCTTCAGGACAGTTCAGTGCACTCCCAGGGTGCAGCTTCCGCAGCTTCTGTGAGTGGAGTCCCAGCAGGTGGTGCTGAGGTCTCATCAGGCCTCAGGGGCTTTGTGGGTGGGGCCTTCTTTGGAGAGACTAGATTGACGCTCCCCCAACCCCCAGGGCGGGACAGTAGCTGATCTCCTGTGTGGGTCTGGTTCTCAGGAGCCTCCCAAGAAATCCAGCGGTGGGGCAGAGGGGCGGGTCCTCCACTCACTGCTGCTCAGGAGCACAGCCTTCCTGGCCTAGCCCCTGAGTGCATTCACCCTGCCCACTCAGGCTTCCTGCCACTTCAGCTGGTCAAGTGAGTCGCCAGACACAAAGGAGGAATCTGTTGGACTCCATTTGCCTTTCCGACTTAAATCCCCCAGGTACAGAGTTTTCTGTGCTTATTTCTCTCACATTTCATCAGGTCCATCCTAGGTCCCTCAATAGGCCCCTGCTGGATATTGTGACTCTGTGTTAGTGTGTGTCTCTGATCTCCTGGGTTCCACAATCGCCATGGTGACGCATTCACCTGCAACATGGCTCTGCCTAGCTCTCTGGCCAGTTGAGACACAGAGTGCTTTTGAAGCACCGTGCACAGTGCAGCCTCTGGATCAGTAAGATTAGAAAGCATTTTTGTTCTCAGGTTTCTCCACAGCAATGCTGTGTTTCCTTTCCCTCTGTGTTGAATCCGGTTGAGGGCCACAGGGTTGGATACAATGTACTCTTTCTTCTTCATTTATTATTCCCAAATTTCTGAATCTCTCAGTCACTTTGAATGTCCAATATTAAATTTTAGTGAAATCCCTCTTTCACCCACCTCACTGAGAAGTTGTACACCCACTGCTTTGGTCCCATGCCTTGGTGCAGCTTGGGATACAGCTTTCTCTACTCTGCCATCTTGTGTCTCCTCTTAGTAAACCATGATGGATCCTTATGTCATTACATGTATGTACATGTATGATTGCATGAGTGGTATGAATCTACCTGATGCAAAGCCATAGAAATGAAAAGTTGTACCTTATTTGTGTACTATGAATCAAAATGCAGTCTGTATAAATAACATAATAATAATAAAAAAATGAATGGTGTGATTTTCCTTAAAAGCATTGGACTGTAGCCTTTCTGCATGGATGGGGAAATAAAAACTGGGAAATACAATAACTTTGCATATCACATAGTTGGAAATAATTTTTTTTTGTGGTGCTGGGGATTGAACCCAGGGCCTTCTGCATGCAAGACAGGCACTCTACCAACTGAGCTATATCCTCAGCCCCCGGAAATAAATTTTAAATAAAGATTTGCTTAAAGATTTGTCTTAAAAGTTATTTCTTGTAGTGGTAAAAGTTACAGAATAGTTTAATGCTTGTTTGTGCTGTTTTTTGTTTGGTACAGAGATTGAACCCAGGGATGCTTAACCATGGATCCCCATCCACAGCCACTTTTATTTTGTATTTAGAGACAGAGTCTCGCTAAATTCCTGAAGCTGATGTTGAACTTACAATCCTCTTGCTTCAGCCTCCCGAGTCACTGGGTAACATGCATGTGCCACCATGCTCAACTTGTTATGGAAATTTTTAATGCAAAACAAAAACATGAGCATCTGACACATTGACACTGAAAGAATAAAATCAGGACAAAGGAAATCTGTGTCACTAGTTTGTGTATTAGAATATGTATTTATTACTTCTTTGAGTCTCATTTCCTTAGTTACAAAATGATAATGATGAAGTTGATATTTAGCCAATATAAATTGAAAGAAAGGGGGATAATATAGCTAACAAGTCAGATGTTTTTCCAAAAAGTTGTTATTCTAAACCATAACTCATGCTGCCTCTATGAAATTCTTGGACTGAGATGATGGAGATGACTGGGAAAGGAGGCAGACCCAGGGAAATAAATAGAGTGATCTCCTGTGATGGAATTGTTAGGCTTCTTTTTCCTTAGGCATTGGAAACCAGAAATTCTCAACAAAATGACCTACGAGAATATTAAACTTCAGTAGAATAGTAAGTAGAGGCCAATATTTTAGAGAGTCAAAACCTCAGAAAGCAATATTGGTAATAAAATTCTAAGACTGTAAAACAAAAATTGCAGTGACAGGATAGGTCCTATAGGGAAAGTTGACTGTTGTGGAAGGATTCAACTGATTCAGGTGCAGCCTCTAGCAACAGAGCTAGCTAGCAGAGAGGAGGGAAGAAACAGGGCTACATTTTCCCAGAAATCAGAGTTCATAAAACAGAAAGGAGGAGAATTTCCAGAAGTTCTGAGGAAAGGAGAACCAGTCACAAACACCCCATACTTCCCAAGGTACATGCAAGCTGCATTTCCTGGCTCTTTGAGTTCTATGTCTTAGGTGTGTGAGACACAAGTATGTGGCAGTCCTCTCTTCATTGGTGAATCATCTTAATACATTGTGAGACTGGGTTCCTGTTTTTCCTCATTTTAAACAATGAGGAAGTATGTGGAGGTAACCACTGAAGGATGTACTGTAATATATAATTTTTTTTAAAAAGACTGATCTCTTTTATTTCCATATACAGCAAGAAACATGGTGATAGCATTTAAAATGGAGCCTGCAAACAAGATTCCAATGAATGTGTACTTTAAATTTCAGTCGTTTTTTCAAAATGTTCCAATAATTACACAGGGACAGTAGGAAGACTTAATCACTATCAAATAGCCACTCTGGCTTATCCCTGGGTAACTGCATATTGCTAACACTATTGCTTTAGTAATGCTAAAAATACCATCATGATCCATTTCAAGAGTAGGGAAGAAAAGTGAAGGAGATTAACTAGATTATGTTTCAGCAGTGATGGAAAAAGACTCACATGTATTATTTGGACCTGTCACTGCAGAGAGACAAGGTGTTTTGATATCTTGACCTGTTTCATGAAGGTCTCCAAAAATCATTCTCTAATTTTTTTTTGGTGTTATAAAGCCAAGTTGACATGATACTAAAACAACTGGTATTTTTGGTCACATCAGAGAATGAATCAATTTGTTGAAAACAGATAAAAAAAAGTTGTTTGCCAGAGTATGGGTATAAAACTCTTAACCCCCTGCACTCGTATCCCCAAGGCATCATATGCTTATTTTACTAAAATTTTCCCTTTTTCTCTAGTAGGCTGGGTTGCTGTAAATACAGTGCAAACAAATGCCATAATTATCACATCCTAATGGATTATTTCACTCAGTCAGTAAATATTTATTGAGTGTTAACTAAGTACTAGATAATTTTTTGAACCTGGCATTTAAATATGAAGCAAAGTCCCAATCCTCAAGACATTTAGAATGTAGCCTCCAAACTACACCCAACTTCTTATCTTTAGTACAGATTCCATTGCAGATGAGGAAAAAGAAATCAAGCCCTGCTCCTTTATCTGCCCTAGTCTTCTATTCATATATTCATTAACTAGGAGTAACTCTAGGTTGGGAGCAATTTGAGAGAGCCTGGGGTACTGACTAAAGGGATTCCTTTTTCCTGAGATCATGGGGAGGTAACTGAATGTATTGATTGTTTGCCTCACACCTATTTATCTGGATTCTAAGCTAGGAGGAAAGAAGCCTGGTCATTTCTCTGGTTGTATCTCCAGTCCCTAAAACAGTACTTGGAGTATAATAAACTCCCAACAATTTTCTGTGAAGTTAATAGAGTAACATATCAGTTTTTCTTTTTATATCTGGATGCTGAGTTTTCCACTGCGTCAAACTACTTTGTGCCAGTTCTTGCTCATTTCATAGGACATGTGGCAACATTCCCCAAAACAATGATTCTGTTATATTTTGTGCTAGAAATTTGGTGCTAGTGTAGTTGGTAAAACTGCATTTTATGTTGGCACATCACATTACCATGACTATTTTTCCAACTGTTTCAAACATTTACCACTGGCATCCAGCAAAAGAGAATAAGTCCTTGAGCTCTGTACATTGTTAAAATCCTGCACTCCTTTTCTGTGATTTCACTGTTTCCTAGAGTATCCCTCCTTTCTCCTGGTTTCTTATTTCCTGCATTACTTCTCACTTTGAGCCCTGCATTCATCCTCTTGCATCTGTAATTGTGTCTGCAGTTTTGAAACTCCCATAGTCGTGCTGAAATTGCCCTGTAGTTTGTCCAGTCTTTTCTAATTGGCTTTAGGAACTACATTTATTGATAAGTCTACCAAATGCCATAATCCATTTCAGGGTTGACTGTTATGGCTGGCATCCATACATATTGCTTTAATTCATTCTCCGACAGAAGAAATCAGATGCAAGAAACATTCAACAAATGTTTGCTCATTGAGTGCATCCAGTCATAATAGTACTAGATATAAAATGGAGTCATTGCCTGGATGACATTTCCCTAAGTAAATAGACTTCCTTCCATTGGAGGGATTCTCCTCTGCTACCACATACACAGTTTATTTGAATATAACATTTTCTTAAATAACTTACCTCCCTAGTTATAGTTTGTGATCAAGGGGATGACACATTGGTTAAAACTTAACAATTTATGTGCCTTAAAATTAACCCAAATTCTCTTATTAGAGAAGTATTGGAGGACTAAGAAAATATGGGTAGAACCTAGAACCTTGCAATTGGTTGATCAAATAATTCTTTTTCTAGTCAACAAAGGAGTCAGCAATGTTTTCAGTTCATTTTGCTATCATTATTCCTCAGGGTGAATTATGTGTACCCTCATGTGCTACTTTCTCCCTTTCCTAAACAAGTTTCATCTTTTTTTTTTTTTTTTTTTTTATTTATTTTTTTTACGTTTACATAGGGTAATGATGTTTATTATATTTTTCCCCTCCACCCCACCCCTCCCACCCCTCCCACCCCTCCCACCCCTCTTTTCCCTCTACACAGTCCTTCTTTCCTTCATTCTTACTGCTCTCCTTAGCCTAACTCTAAACCTAACCCTAAACCTAATGCTAGCCCCTCCCACCCCCCATTATATGTCCTCATCCGCTTATCAGCGAGATCATTTGTCCTTTAGTTTTTTGAGATTGGCTTATCTCACTTAGCATGATATTCTCCAATTTCGACCATTTGCCTACAAATGCCATAATTTTATCATTCTTCATTGCGGAGTAATATTCCATTGTATAAATATGCCACAGTTTCTTTATCCATTCATCAACTGAAGGGCATCTAGGTTGGTTCCACAATCTGGCTATGGTGAATTGAGCAGCAATGAACATTGATGTGGCTGTATCTCTGTAGTATGCTGATTTTAAGTCCTTTGGGTATAGGCCAAGGAGTGGGATAGCTGGGTCAAATGGTGTTTCCATTCCAAGCTTTCTGAGGAATCTCCACACTGCTTTCCAGAGTGGTTGCACTAATTTGCAACCCCACCAGCAATGTATGAGTGTTCCTTTTTCACCACATCCTCGCCAACACCTATTGTTGCTTGTATTCTTGATAATCGCCATTCTAATTGGGGTGAGATGAAATCTTAGGGTGGTTTTGATTTGCATTTCCCTTATTACTAGGGATGTTGAACATTTTTTCATATATCTGGTGATTACTTGTACATCTTCTTCTGTGAAGTGTCTGTTCATTTCCTTAGCCCATTTGTTGATTGGATTATTTGTATTCTTCGTGTAGAGTTTTTTGAGTTCTTTATAGATTCTGGAAATTAGCGCTCTATCTGAGGTATGGTTGGCTAAGATATTCTCCCACTCTGTAGGCTCTCTCTTCACATTTCTGATAGTTTCCTTTGCTGAGAGAAAGCTTTTTAGTTTGAATCTATCCCAGTTGTTTATTCTTGCTTTTATTTCTTGTGCTATGGGAGTCCTGTTAAGGAAATCTGATCCTGAGCCAACAAGTTGAAGATTTGGACCTACTTTTTCTTCTATAAGATGCAGGGTCTCTGGTCTGATTCCGAGGTCCTTGATCCATTTTGAGTTGAGTTTTGTGTAGGGTGAGAGATAGGGGTTTAGTTTCATTCTATTGCATATAGTTTTCCAGTTTTCCCAGCACCATTTGTTGAAGAGGCTATCTTTTCTCCATTGCATATTGTTGGAACCTTTGTCTAGTATGAGAAAATTGTATTTATTTGGGTTTGTGTCCATGTCCTCTATTCTGTACCATTGATCTACCTGTCTATTTTGGTACCAATACCATGCCGTTTTTGTTACTATTGCTTTGTAGTAGAGTTGAAGATCTGGTATTGCAATACCCCCTGCTTCACTCTTGCTACTGAGGATTGCTTTAGCTATTCTAGGTTTTTTATTCTTCCAGATGAATTTCATAATTGCTTGCTCTATTTCTGTAAGGTACATCATTGGGATTTTAATTGGAATTGCATTGAATCTGTATAGAACTTTAGGTAGTATAGCCATTTTGACGATATTAATTCTGCCTATCCAGGAACATGGGAGATCTTTCCATCTTCTAAGGTTTTCTTGAATTTCTTTCTTTAGTGTTCTGTAGTTCTCATTGTAGAGGTCTTTCACCTCTTTTGTGAGATTGATTCCCAAGTATTTTATTTTTTCGATGCTATTGTGAATGGAGTAGTTTTCCTAATTTCTCTTTCTGAAGATTCATCACTTATGTATAAAAATGCATTGGATTTATGAGCATTGATCTTGTAACCTGCTACTTTACTGAATTCACTTATGAGTTCTAAAAGTTTTCTGGTGGAATTTCCAGGTTCCTCTAAATATATAATCATGTCATCAGCGAACAGGGATAGTTTGAGTTCTTCTTTTCCTATTCGTATCTCTTTAATTTCTTTGGTTTGTCTGATTGCTCTGGCTAGAGTCTCAAGGACGATGTTGAATAGAAGCGGTGAAAGAGGGCATCCCTGCCTTGTTCCAGTTTTTAGGGGGAACGCTTTCAGTTTTTCACCATTTAGAATGATATTAGCCATGGGCTTAGCGTAGATGGCCTTTATAATGTTTAGGAATGTTCCCATTACCCCAATTTTTTCTAGTGTTTTGAGCATGAAGGGATGCTGTATTTTATCAAATGCTTTTTCTGCATCTATTGAAATAATCATGTGATTCTTAACTTTAAGTCTGTTGATATGGTGAATGACATTTATTGATTTCCGAATGTTGAACCAACCTTGCATCCCTGGGATAAAACCCACTTGATCGTGGTGCACTATCTTTTTAATATATATTTGTATGCGATTTGCTAAAATTTTGTTGAGAATTTTTGCATCGATGTTCATTAAGGATATTGGTCTGAAATTTTCTTTCCTTGATGTGTCTCTGTCTGGTTTAGGTATCAGGGTGATATTGGCTTCATAGAACGAGTTTGGTAGGGTTCCCTCCTCTTCTATTTCATGGAATAGTTTGAGGAGTATTGGAATGAGCTCTTCTTTAAAGGTTTTATAGAACTCGGCTGAGAACCCATCTGGTCCTGGACTTTTCTTTGTTGGTAGGCTTTTGATGACCTCTTCTATTTCATTGCTTGAAATTGGTTTATTTAAGTTGTGTATGTCCTCCTCGTTCAGTTTAGGTAGTTCATATGTCTCTAGAAATTTGTTGATGTCTTCAAGGTTTTCTGTTTTGTTGGAGTATAGATTTTCGAAATAGCTTCTAATTATGTTTTGTATTTCACTCGTGTCTGTTGTGATGTTTCCTTGTTCATTCCGAATTTTAGTAATTTGAGTTTTCTCCCTCTTTCTCTTTGTTAGTGTGGCTAAGGGTTTATCAATTTTATTTATTTTTTCAAAGAACCAACTATTTATTTTATTAATTTTTCCGATTGTTTCTTTTGTTTCGATTTCGTTGATTTCGGCTCTGATTTTAACTATTTCCTGTCTTCTACTACTTTTGGTATTGGTCTGCTCTTCTTTTTCTAGTGCTTTGAGCTGTAGTGTTAACTCGTTTATTTGTTGATTTCTACTTCTTTTTTTGAATGCACCCCATGAAATAAATCTTCCTCTAAGTACTGCTTTCATAGTGTCCCAGAGATTTTGATATGATGTGTCTTTGTTCTCGTTTACTTCTAAGAATTTTTTTATTTCCCTCCTGATGTCTTCTGTTCTCCATTCATCATATAATAGTGTATTATTTAGTCTCCAGGTATTGGAGAAGTTTCTGTTTTTTATTCTGTCATTTATTTCTAATTTCAATCCATTATGATCTGATAGAGTACAAGGTAGTATCTCTATCTTCTTGTATTTACTAACAGTAGCTTTGTGGCATAAAATATGGTCAATTTTAGAGAAGGATCCATGTGCTGCTGAGAAGAAAGTGTATTCATTCTGTGTTGGATGGTATATTCTATATATGTCCGTTAAGTCTAAATTGCTGATTGTGTTGTTGAGATCTATAGTTTCTTTATTCAATTTTTGTTTGGACGATCTATCCAGTGGTGAGAGAGGTGTGTTAAAATCGCCTAGTATTATTGTGTTGTGGTCTATTTGGTTTCTGGAATTGAGAAGGATTTGTTTGACGTACGTGGATGAGCCAATGTTCGGGGCATAGATATTTATGATTGTTATGTCTTGCTGATTTATGCTTCCCTTAAGCAGCATGTAATGTCCTTCTTTATCCCTTCTGACTAGTTTTGGTTTGAAGTCCACATTATCTGAGATGAGGATGGATACTCCAGCTTTTTTGCTGTGTCCGTGTGCATGGTATGTTTTTCCCCATCCTTTCACCTTTAGTCTATGGGTGTCTCTTTCTATGAGATGAGTCTCTTGCAGGCAGCATATTGTTGGATTTTTCTTTTTAATCCAATCTGCCAGTCTGTGTCTTTTGATTGATGAATTCAGGCCATTAACATTCAGGGTTATTATTGTGATATGATTTGTATTCCCAGTCAATTGACTCATATTTGTTTTTGACATGATTTGGTTTCTCCTTTATTTGGCTATTCCTTTAGGCTAGCACCTCCTGTTGCTGATTTGCATCGTTGTTTTTCATCTCTTCCTCATGGAATATTTTGCTGAGAATGTTCTGTAATGCTGGCTTTCTTTTTGTAAATTCCTTTAGCTTTTGTTTATCATGGAAGGATCTTATTTCATCGTCAAATTTGAAGGTAAGTTTTGCTGGGTATAAGATTCTTGGTTGGCATCCATTTTCTTTCAGGGCTTGGTATATGTTGTTCCAGGCCCTTCTAGCTTTTAGGGTCTGGATTGAAAAATCTGCTGATATTCTTATTGGTTTCCCTCTGAATGTAATTTGATTCTTTTCTCTCGCGGCCTTTAAAATTCTGTCTTTATTTTGTATGTTAGGTATTTTCATAATAATGTGCCTTGGTGTGGGTCTGTTGTAATTTTGTGTGTTTGGAGTTCTATAAGCCTCTTGTACTTGGTTTTCCATTTCGTTCTTCAGATTTGGGAAATTTTCTGTTATTATTTCATTGAATAGATTGTTCATTCCTTTGGTTTGTTTCTCTAAGCCTTCCTCAATCCCAATAATTCTCAAATTTGGCCTTTTCATGATATCCCATAGTTCTTGGAGATTCTGTTCATGATTTCTTACCATCTTCTCTGTTTGTTCCACTTTGTTTTCAAGGTTAAATATTTTGTCTTCAATGTCTGAGGTTCTGTCTTCCAGGTGTTCTATCCTATTGGTTATGCTTTCTATGGAGTTTTTAACTTGGTTTATTGTTTCCTTCATTTCAAGGATTTCAGTTTGGTTTTTTTTCAGTATCTCTAACTCTTTATTGAAATGATCTCTTGCTTCCCGTATTTGGTCTTTTAACTGTTGATTGGTGCGATCATTTAATGCCTGCATTTGCTCTTTCATCTCCTCCTTCAATGCCTGCATTTGCTCTTTCATCTCCTCATTAGCTTCCCTGATCGTTTTAATTACGTACATTCTGAACTCCCTTTCTGACATTTCTTCTGCTCTGCTGTCATTGGGTTTTATTGATGTAGTATCTAGGTTTGTTTGGGACATTTTCTTCCCTTGTTTTCTCATAATGGTCAGTTGTCAGTGGGACCCTGAGATATTGCAGTTTTCCACTATTGGCTTATAGTGTCCCAGTAGATTTCCAGTGAAGTTTCATCTTGTGAATGGTTGACTTTGCCATTTAGTCATATGGTATATGAGCACAAAGACCCACATTTGAACTTGCTTAGGAGAAATAGATATTATTTAAAGGTCCTTGACTTGAAGGTAATGCCATAACTGTGAATAATCAACTCTGGGTTATCTCTGTTGGGAAGACCTGGAAAGTGTTTCTGGTTGCATGTGGGAAAACTGAATTATTCCTGGTGCTGGGAATATGATAATGAGAATAGGGACAGTTTTAAAAGCTTATTTTTTGGAAGAAAGTGTGTGTATGCTAGTCAGTCAAGGGGTAAGAAATATTTTTCATAAATTGGCAAGGATGTCTGACTTCAATGATTTTTAAATTGAGAAATCTCTAGAAATATCTGCTATCACCTTTCCTTGAAAAAACCTTTTTTTCTAGCACTCCTCATACTATCCTTTTTAAAAATTCTCCTAGTACTACCTAATGGTCTAACTAAATATTTCATTGTCCTTATATGATCTTACTAGCTCAGCCCCAGTGACCAAGTATCAGTTTGTGGAGAGATTACATGTCCCAAGCCCATTCAATCTCAGTATTTTTCCCCCCTGAGGTTTTTCAGACTCACTGGGAGGCCATATCTCTAGAGGAACAAATCAACACCCAGAAGCAAAGGTGAGAGATGGAGAAAAATAGGATGAGATGAAGAGAAAGAAAAAAACAGAGACAGAAAAGAGGTCCTGACAGTGGTCAAGCTTCATTTCTAGTTCGAGAGTGTTTTGGTACTACCTGCTAAAAGTTGAGTTGTTCATTTCTTCCTTCATTTCTATGAGCATTTTGCAGTCTTCCAAAACATACTCCATTTATCTAAGCTACTTCATATTAGTTTTCTTTTACCTTATAACCATAAAATTTAGTTGAATGTGCTATGCTAGTTGGCAATCCATTATTTGGTGATAAAAATTAAAAAATTAAAAATGACTTTGGAACAAAATAAAATAGATTATTTTTAGTGCATCAAATGAAGAATGAATATTGGTTTGACACTTTCATTTCATTCTTGATAGTGTGTGTGTATGTGTATACACATATATGCATTGGATCACTAGGGGGTCATGCTCCAAAAAGTTTTAAAGCCACAGCACTGAAGTACCTGAATCTGTGACTCACTAGGACACTTTAAGGGTGTAGGAAATCAGTCTAGATGGTTTCATTTTAATGAGCACCACAGGTATGTGGGAGTTGAAGAAAACTGTGAGAACGCCTGAGTCATTAAAGAGAATTCTCTATACTCGGAGCAAAATATTCTCCCCGAAGTGACACTGTGTGGAATAATTCATGCTTACGTATATGTTGAGAACTGTAAACTAATAGACCAGGAAGAATTTCCTTTCAATTGCTGTAAACTCATAAGTTGCAGAGAGTTCCAATTACCCAGGCAATTGGCTTAGTAAGAAATTTCTATATTATGCAAAATCTGAGAAAGAATCTGGGGTAATTTAAGAGAATCATGGCAGTGAGCATTATACAATCATAGCAGAATAATGGGTGTGCAGCAAGACTCATTTAGAAAAATAAATCAAAATATTAGGATGACTTAGCCATGAATGGACACCTATGTTTAATTTTTCTCAAGACTGCTGGAAAAACGGTTATTTCCTGTTTATAGAATTAGCTCCAATGGGAGGGACACAGTCATTAAATGGAGCTCAGTGTGACATAACAGCCCTTAGTATTGAAATGAATAACTTAGTGGAGTGAATGTTCCAATTGTTCTAAGCTAGAGTATGCATGTGGGGAGAAGTGTCTTACTTGAAGATGGAGTTGCACTGATCAAATTGTCTGAAGAAAAACCATAAACTTTCTAACAGAAAACACAACTATAGAAAAGTTTTTGAGTGTGCTTAAGCTTGGGGATCTACTCCTGGCTGAAACCCTGCAGTGGACACTTTATGGTAGGTTCTGTGCTGTTTAATACAGTAGCCATATTTAAATATTGAGCACTTTAAACAGTGCAATTAAGGAACTGAAATTTATTAAATTAAATTTTATTTAATTTTGGTTTATTTAAATATGAGTTGAAATTAGCATATATAGTTAGTGACCTTAGTATTGCACAGAAGAACCAAAGCAATCAAAGTGTCTAGACGTTCGTGAAACAAGATGGGAAATAGAACAGGTATGCTAGTGGAGTTGGAGAATAAGTGACTGTGGTAAAAAGCAAAACTTGCCTCTTGGTCAAGCACTCTTACTTGCTGTGTACTCCTTTTTCTGGCATACTCACATATATTTAGTGAGGTCTTTTGAAAACTTCACTCTTACTGATTTGTGCTTAGGGCATTCATAGTAAAGAGTTTGAAGATTGAGCAGAGGAGATAGTTAAGAGGAGAGGAGTATATCCTTGGGCTCTGGGAGTAATAGTTGTAGGGGGATCAAAATAAAAGAGCTCAAATCCAAGGTAAAACTTTCAGCATAGTTGAAATTTTAAGTCAAATGATTCATTTTGTGTTTTAGCCAGATTTAAAAAAACACACTTTGGTTGAATTCTATATTTTAAGAGTTATAAGTTGAGCTTAAACAGTGTCTAAATGCACATAGCCTCTCATTAGTGTCTAATTCATTTAATAGTGGAACTGATAACTGATTCTAAAGAAATTTCATTTGCATGTTCCCTACAATAGTGGTGTCATTATTGTTCTACGAGTCATCTACAAAGAAAACTCAGAAACATATTTTTTCTGATGTTTAAAGAAAAATGTTAAAGTATTGCATATCATAAAGTATTTCATATGTTTTATTTGTCTAACATAGAAAAATATAAAATACAGGTAAGCAAAAAGGAGGGGAAATTTTCCTATTGACTCTGACACTAAAACTACAGTTGAATTTTTTATTTATGTCTCCAGAGGGTTTTTTCTTGTTCTCCTATGTCTAATAAGACTGTATCTACTTGTGAGCACTCATACATTAAAATGTAATCACACAGCATAATGGTTTTTAATTGACTGTTTTTCACTTTCGCTGTAAATAAATATAGATGGAATTAGTTTTGCTTAAAAAACATACACATGTGCATATATTTTGTTCATTTTGTGCATGAACCAGAATTAATTTATCCAATTCCCTCTTGTCAAATGTTTGTTTTCCCCCACCATCATAAAAAGCACTCTCTTAAACATTATTGTTGTACTTATTTACATATTAATGCAAGTATTTCCTTAAAGGTATCAAAAGGTATCTTTTTAACTAGATAGTTACATTTGACAGGTTATGCATTAAACTTTGATGATCCCTGTCTTTAACATGAATAATGAAAATTGTTGAGATTATTCAGCACTTAAAATGTCTAAATATTACTTTAATAGCTTCCCATGAGTTAATTCAAATAAGTGTGGCTATTATCCCCATTTTACAGATGGCAAATCTCAGGCAAAGAAGGATTAATTATGTTGCCCAAGATCATTTAGGTTGTAAGGAGAAACCACAACTTAAATCAAACCTCCTCTTATTGCTGCCCTTTACCAGAATGTCTACCATGTTCCTTCTCTGTGAGTTTTGCTGTGTGGGCTCACATTAGAAATCCCTTTCACTATTATTGCTTATATAAACGGGTTCCTCTTGAGATTGTTTTTCCTCTAAGCACATCAGAAAATATGCCACTGCCCAAGTATCATAAATTTTCCAAATGACAAAAATAAGTCTTTGATTTTGGGTTATCTCAATCTCAGACAAGAAAATATAGACCTAACAACAGCAGCAGCAACAAGAATTATGGCATTTATTCAATTTCTGTATTCTGGTTAGCAATCACAGCAGGCAGTATTTCCTTATATTTCTGTAGTACTGTTTAATTATGCTTTGTGTTATGATTTTACGTATTACATTAGTTTTTCCTATTAGATTGCATGGGAGGAGGGATGACGAGTCCTGTTTTATTTGGTCATAAAATATTTTCAAAACTTCAACGGATACAAAAACCCTACTATCTTTTTTCCTAAATGACCACTGATTTATTAGAGAGCTGTGGCACATCCAAGCACTGGGAGCCCCATGAAGTGACTCTCAGAAGACAACTAAATGTGTACATTGATGGGCATTCTCACATAAAAATATCATGAGGGAAGTAGGTGATTCTTCTCTTTTTATATTACTGTCTTATGCTTTCCCTGACAGAGGAAAATCAAGAATCAGCTAAAATTTATATATGACTACTGAATCAAAAAAGTTAGGTTTTTATTGCCACTGTAAATGCTTAAAGACATTTTAGTATTTGAAGTTTTACAAGAGGAATTCATAAAAACGAGTAACCATAGAGATGTGAATGGACATGTCCATTTCTCAATTCTACTCCTATGCCCCCTGCTCATTTTAATTAGCAATTCAACCAAACACCAAGGTAAAATATTAGACTACCAGTTGAGGTTGCCGTTTTCATTCGGAAGTGCAGGCGTATCTGCTGAGAAATCTCGGGTGTGACAATGCAATCAGGATTTCAGAAAAGCATAACCAAATGCAATTTATATCAGCACTCAGAGAAAATTGATTGTGATATTATTTATATCATTTTTCTCTGCATTCATTTCTCAGTCCATGCATATAAAAATGTTACTATCTAATTCATGGACTATAGACGCCATAGATTATTTGAAATTGGTCATACATTTAAGATTTTAGAATCTTAGAGGAAAAAACATGTTCTACATAGTGATCCATCTTAAATAAAAATATCCATATAAAGAGAATTGATGTCCTTTGTGCTTCCCTGGGCAGGAAATCAGCCTGCTCTACACTATACTACATTAGCATGAAGTGGTGCTGCATATCAGTATGGTGGGCAGCCACCATTGGCAGTGATAACCATTATAGGAACTAAGCTGCAGCTGAATTCTACACTTTTATTTGATAATCAGCTTCTCCCCCTTGACGTTTGAACTTATCATATTCCTAAAAGGATGGCCAAAACACCCACAGAAAGGGATTGTGACTTCTATTTGAGAAAGGTCCCCAAAGGCAGATAATAATCTGCATATGGTTGGAGGGGTTCTTCTAATAGAAATGATCAGTTTTCATCAATTCATACCCTCATAAAATGCATCCAGTTGTTATAACATGAGGTTTTTATGGTAAAAACCTCCTCATTGCCACATAGAGAAATGCAGCTTAAAAGAGCCAGCTATTTTCATTAGATCCCAAAGTGCTACAGATTGAAAAGTAAATTATGATAAAATAATCCCAAGAAGATAAGAAAGTGTCTGGTCTGGTCCCTGACCTTATCTTTATAGAAACACAATTCACAAACCATACAATTCTGTTGTTTAAAGCCTACTATGCACAAATAGATAACCAGGATCTGAAAAAATACTCAAAAGCCTTAATCAACAGGAAAATATATTCATATGTGGAATCTAATAAATTTGCTCTAATAGAGACATAGACTAGAATAGTGGTTGCCAGAGGCTGTTGGGAGGTTGAGGAGATGTTGGTAAAATGACACAAATTCTCTATTACATAGGAGGAATATGTTCAAGAGATATATTGCACAAGATGGTGACTATAGTTAATAATAATAGATTGTATTATTTACAATTGCCAAAATGTAGATTTTTAAGGGTTGGGCATGTAGTTCAGTGGTAGAGTGTTTGCCTAACGTGTGAAACCCCTGGGTTCAATTCCTGGTATCACATTAAAAAAAAGGTAGATTTTATGTCTTCTCACCACAAAAACTGTGGTAAAGCATATGCTGATTAGCTTGATTTAGCCATTCCAATCATTTATACACTTTTCAAAATAGCCTTCTGTTTATGATAGATGTATGTAATTTTTATGTCAATGAAAAATAAAATAATAAAAAGTATACAGTTCAATGGTTCTGAATATATTCTCACAGTTGTACAGTCATCACCATGATTTATTTTAGGACATTTTCCTCATCTTCGAAGAAACTCTATTCCGCTATTCACCACTCCCAAACCTCGCATGGCCACTTCTGAGCCTAGGAAAATATTAGTGTGCTTTCTCTATATATAGATTTCCCTATTATGGACATTTCTTATAAATTGAATCATATAATAGGTCATCCTTCATGACTGACTTCTTTTCACTTAACGAATTTGAGGTTCATCAGGTTTTGGAATGAATCTGTACTTAATTTTTTAAATTAATAAATAATAGTCCATTGTATAGCTATACCATATTTTGTTCATCCATTCATTGATGTATATTTGGGTTGTTTCTACCTTTGGATATTATGAATTATACTACTATTATTATTTATTAATGGGTTTTCATAAAGATATATGCTTATAATTTTCTTGGGTATATATTTAGGAGTAAAAATGCTGGATTATGTGCTAACTCCATACTTAATATTACTGATGAATTGTCAGATTTCCAAAGCTCATGCACCATTTTACATTCCCATAGCAGTATATGAGGGTCCAATTACTCCATATTCTCACCAACATTTGTTATTTTCCATTTTTTAATGAGTTTTTATAAAGGAAGGGGGAAAAGGCTTACAAGCTAGCTGTGGAAAGTGAGACCATAAAAGGAAATGTATATGAGTATGCTAGGGCCTGACTTTTGGGATAAACACAGAAATGCTTGGTACAAATATGGAGGAACCTGCACCAGTGTTGAAAAGATGCTAGTTGTACCAGGGTATGGTGGTATGCTCCTGAAATCCCAGCTACTCGGGAGACAGAGGCAGGAGGATTACAAGTTTAAGGCCAGCCTTGGCAATTTATCAGAACACTGTCTCAAAATAAAATGTAAAAATTGCTAGTGGTGTAACTCAGTGGTAGAGTGCCCCTGAGTTCATTCCCCACTACCAAAAGAAAAGATACAGGTTGTAAGTTTTGTTTTGTTTTTGCAGTAATAACAGTACAAATAAGATATTTTAGGTGAATTTTCTCAAGTCATATGATCCAAAAATAAATTGGTAGAAAACAACATGGCTAAAATGAGAAATTATGTGAGAAGATGGATCATTAAAATTATTTATTGGTTAAAAGTGAGAGTTTCCCATCAGTAATATGGTACAGTGAAATAGTGGCTCAGAAGTTCTCATATACTACTGGAGGGATTGGAGAAAATGTAATGGGAAGAACAAAATAAGCTTAAAAATCAGATGTAGATCTAATAGTCTGTGGATAAATTATAAAGCATTTCTATCATTATTAAAATATTCACCTTTTATATACATCAATTACATTATAAATATTTCCCTGTTTTTTGTCACAGATTTTAAGAAGTCATGGAGGATAGCAGATGTAAACATTTGTTGTGGTTTCTCTCAGCTCTGAACTAGTTGTAAGAAGTATCTAGATTGCCAAAAAATGATAGCACTTATTTGAGTTTAACTGTGTACCTTCATATGTAACATCTGTTCCCAGTATCCTTTGGACCAAACAGAAAATTGCTAACATAAATTTGGTATGCCTGTCAGGAATTGGAATCCTTTTATCATTGCTGTTATTTATTTATTTATTTATTTTGTGGTACTTTACTACTGAGCTACATCCCCCAGCCCTTTTTATTTATTTATTTTTATTTTGAGAAAGGGTCCTGTTAAGTTGATCAGGTTGGCCTTGAATTTGAGATCGTCCTACCTTAGTCTCCCAAGTCTCTGGGATTACAGGCATATGCCACCATGCCTGACTTAGCATTGCATTTAATTAACACCCAAAAAATATATTTTAAACTGATTTTATACATTTTCATTGTCTATCCTTATATATTCTAATTTTTGAGTTTCTTTTATTTGAGAACCAAAGCACTGAACAGGTAAGTTTCCATGCTTTTTAAAACCAGGCCTTTTTAATATTTGAGTTTGTACTTTTTCTTTGGAGAACTATGAGATACTTTGGCAGTTTCTAGCACCTTACTTGCTTATGCATTCTCTGCTTTTCTTTTACTCCATTTGTTTCCAAAATAATCACAGTCTATCCTTTCAAAAACTTCAGTCCAGTGTGAGAGAGATATCAGGAAACAAAGTTAGTACTCCATATATCTTTAATGTAAAAATGTTGAAAAAGTAACAATGATAAGAGGCAACTTTACTTGATTACTACCCGGACACTGTTAAACACTGTACATGCATTTCATTTGTAAAATAACCATATAAGGTCATCACTCTCTTTGTATTCATTTAAAAAATGAGAAAACCAAGGTTTATAAGAGTTAAGAAACTTGCCAAATTAAACATAGTTTGCAAATATCAGATCTGAAATTTGAATCTTGATTTTGCTTAAATCTGAAATTTGAGTGAATTGCTTTGCTTAGGGACATTGTAGAAAAAGAGTAGCGGAGACTTCTGGCCTTAAGGAATAATTGTAGGTCACTGGGCAGAAAACAAAGCTGGATCTTTTGTTGCCTCAGGCCATTACTGATGAATGGACTGTGCACACTTGAAGATTCTACTAGAAGCAGCTGGCAGCACTGTTATAAGCCACAGTCTTTGCATGGGTAAAACAGCATGGCTCAGAGTGGCCATGGTACATTATCAAGTTACAAGTGATCATCAGTATATATGTGTGTTTTGTAAGAGAGAGAAAAAACTGGAAAAGTAGGGTAGGCTTACTAAGTTACTGATGATGCCTTATTATTTTAATGTGGAGAATAGATCAAGAAAGGACTAGAGGCTGAAACACCTTGGCTAGCTATGGCAGGAATAGAGTTGGGGGCTGGGGAATGGGAGTGGGAAAGAACTCATTTGGAATTGCTTGAGAGCAGTGGAATATCAGACTGAGAATTTGTAGTTCAGAAGATGTCACTCAGCAACACATCATATGTAGTAGAACCCTGCCCTTCTACTTTTCTCTATTATGTCCTGGGATGGAACTTAAAAGTGTACAGATTCTCCTTACCTCTGGATGAATATTTCAACACATTAAGCTTTGTAATATTCATTCTGTCATTTATTGTATAATCTCTGGCAATGTGTTAAGTTTTCTAGGGTTATCATACCATGAATTGGGTGGCTTAAACAACAGAAGTGTGTTGTTCCACAGTTATAGAGGCAAAAATGTCAAAAATCATGGTATCATCAGAGTTGGTTTCTTCTGAGGGCTGTGAGGGAACAATATGTTCCAGGTTTCTGTCCTTGATTTGTAGTTGGGCATCTTCTCCCTGTGTCTTTGTGTCTCTGTTTAAATTCACCCTTCTTTATGTTGGATTAGAACTTATTCTAGTGACCTCATTTTAACTTAATAACCTCTGTAAATATCATGTCTTCAAATATAGTCCTATTTTGAGGAACTAGGGATGGGAATTAAACATAAATTTTGGGGGTGTGAGGGGAACAAAATTCAACCATAATAGGTAAGTTTACTTGTAGTAGACCCTGGAAATATCTCATCCAGTACCCCTTAACTGACTGCTGCACCCATCCCTGAGCTGTGTGAGTGCTTCGATTCCTGATTTGTACTTTTGAATTTCTTGTGAGAATTCTTCTTGGCTGATGAGAACTGTCTGGCTGATAGGTACCTGGGAGGTTATCCTTTGTAATAGTCCATTTTGAATTACACTGAAATAATCAAGGGAAGCTAACTTTATATAGACAACAGGTTTATTTAGCTTACAGTTTTGGAAACTGAAAGGCCAAATAGCATAACACAGACCCTGGCAAGGGCCCCATAATGGATGGTTGAGTATGTACAGGGAACGATCACATTGCTAGGTAAGGAAGCAAGAGAAAGACTCAAGGGTGTGGTTTAGGCTTTTCTAACAACCCATTCTCACCAGAACCCATTCCAGAAGACCAATATTTCCTTCTGAGGACAGTTCCCCTAAGACCTAAAGGCTTCCTACTAGGCCCTAAGTCTTAAGGATCTCATTACTTCCTAATACCACCACCCCGGAGATTAACTACACAACGCATGAACCATTGGGGGAACATACTTAAAGCATATTCAAACCATAGCAATATATCACTACTGGGGTGGTAAATGAGCAACTGTTAGGGTGTGGGGGCTACAAAAGTCCCATGACATTCTCATTATAACACAGGATAGCAGTATAGTTTGTTTTATGCCCCAGAGCCTATGCCACTCCCCAGGCCCATATCACATATATGATGTATCAAACAGAAGCTAAACTTTACCTGAAACCATGTTTACTCAACTCTTTACTGTTCTCTTCCCCACTTCCATCTATCCCATATAATTTTTGCTACATGAGTCATTTTTTGGGTGCTGCTTCCAGGAAACCCAGTCACAGTTATTATACAATCTTGTGTTCTATTTTCCATATTTGGCACATAGTAAAATGTCAATTTGTGCTAGTTACAATTTTCATTATTAATATGATATTTAATTTGGTACATATTTAAGTTAAAGCAAATCTTTAGATACTATTGGTATATTTCTATGCACTATCACAAAGAGAAAATCTGACTCTATCTTATTTTGGTGGCCCAGAGATTCTACCTGGGGTTGAGTCAACTATAGTGATCTCCAACTTGGGGAGAATTCTAAAATTCCTAGTTAAAAGTGTTCTTCCTACAGAAAGATATTTACAAGTGTATTTATAACTGGATAGTTTTCAGGAAGCTGAGCAAGGTCTGTGATAACAAGTCTTAGACAAAAAGCTAGAGTTTAAAAAAAATGCATCCAGAAATCTCCAAATTAGTACTAAGAAACACTGTAGAGAGCTGGATAGCTGTAGTAGCAGAATGGATGAGAGGCAAAACAACAACAACAAAAAAAAGCAGGCTATAACATACCCTGTTTCATGTATTATAAAATGTGACCTTGGAAAAAAATTAGTTTCACAAACAAACAAAATTAGTAAAATTAGTAAAATTACAGTCATGAAGTAATTCACCAAACTGAGTAGGATTTTCCCCATAAATACAAGGATAATGTGGTACTGAGATATCTATGTTGTGATAACTTCAACATGTAAATTTCTATTTAACCTCCAATTATGAAGAAGGAAGCAAATGAATATGATAGTGAAAGAAAAGAAAAAGAAGAATTTGAATAGATCCTGGGCTAGGCAATCCAGATCCCCACCACCACTGGGTTCTGACAATATACATTTGATGTGAGAATACATATCATGGGTATTATATTTTCATACTGAAAATTTAATAGAATTCAGCATTGCCATCTAAAACCCATTTCCATATATATATATATATATATATATATATATATATATATACATATATATATATTATTAAGATGATTCACAATAGCTAGATTGAGGAAGTAACCTAGACGCCCTTAAACAGATGAATGGATAAAGAAACTGTGGTATATATACACAATGGAATATTATTCAGTCATAAAGAAGAATAAAATTATGGCATTTGCAGATAAATGGATGGAATTGGAGAATGTCAAGCTAAGTAAAATAAGCCACCACCCCAAATCCAAAGGCCAAATGATTTCCCTGATAAGTGGATGATGATATATAATGGGGGTGGCAGGGATGGGGATTGAGAAAAGAATGGAGGAACTTTAGATTACATAGCACGAAATGAGAGGGAGGGGGGTATAAAGGTGGTGGAATGAGGCAGACATCATTACTCTATATACATGTAAGATTACATGAATGGTATGAATCTACATTGTGCACACCCATAGAAACAAAATGATGTACCCCATTTGTGTACAATGAAACAAAATGCAGTCTGTATAAATGCAAAAGGATGAATTTAAAACAAACAGAAAGCACCATCAAGAAATATTTCACTGAAAGATATTTTTCTGAGCACCAAATGTGTGCTTTTCAAACATTGTTATCTATCTCAACTATTATTATAACACATTTTGGTAGACTGAGAATGGAAAAATACAAGATATTATTCTAACAGGAACTGTAAACTTCCTGAAAATTCAGTTGAAATCTGTTATTAATATATTCTGTTTGCCTCAGTACTAAAGGACATATGTTCCATCTGAATCATGCAGTTTCATGATGTTCCTAGGACTTGGAAAAAAGACACCAGTTTCCCCATGTCATTCTTACAATTGCAGAGAAATACACAGAAGTTCTTCAAAGAGTACTGTGATTTTTAGTATTACAATCTATATTACTTCATTTACAAAACTTGATAAGCTTTCTTGACTTTCATAGTGGAAATAAAAAAATGAAATTTATGTTTCTGGGAGCAGGTCAAATCCTTAGTGAACTGTTCTGTCCAAAATCTATTGCTAAGCTTATGAAGCATAGTCCATATGTTGTGATGCAAAACATACATATAAATCTCAAAGCAGAACAAATAATGAGTTTCTATAAGTGAATATATGTAATATTTTAGGATGAATATAAAAATTAAAAATATCCATGCATTATCATGGTACATTATCTTCAAAATCTAAAGGAACTTCACTTCATTATTTTAAGAACTTAGTGTAAGAACAGATGTTTTAAATAGTTAAAATCATTTTAAAGCCAGAGAGTATCTTTATCTTTTCCAATATTGTTCTATAGTAGAAACTGATTATATAATTTGTGTGACTGTGTGTGTGTGTATATATATATATATATATATCCTCTTATTTATTAGTTTTTATTTAAATGTTACTGAATAGAAAAGAACACAAGTGAAGATTCAATAGTGAGAGATATTTAGTGTGTTCTTGTAAGTAGGGAGTGAATATTATAATAAACATACAAAAAAATCAAAGCAAATATACAGATATATTTGTATATAGAAATACAATATATACAGAATATATTTTTATTTATATTTTTATATTAAAATATATTTCAAAATATGCAGAAATATCTGTATATATACCTTACAGAAATATACAGAAAACATTAACATAAATGTACAGAAACTTCTTACAAAAGTATGAAAAAAATGTATACCTTTTGCAGAATTGGGTTATAAATGTGGCTCTGCTTTTTAACCAGGTATGTGAACTTGATAATGTTGATTCACCCCTTCACTAATTTTGTCATTAGGATTGCAAAACACTAATAATATCAAGAGTTTACATTGAATAAAATAGTGATTATAAGGGAATTTGGCACACTATAGGCTCTCAATAAATGTTAATTACTATTGTTGGCAGTGATTATCATAGAGTTGGTGGGAGTCATTTTCGTCATTATCAGGGGAGGCCTCAAGGAGAGGACACACTGGAGTAGGTTCTTCTGAAGAAATAATTGAGACATGCATTGTGAGGCAGATATACCAAAGGAGAAATAATCAAAATTTGATAATTACTTTAGTTTCCAAGGACAAAATAAAATAGGATATTGTCCAGTTTGTCCTGTACAGCCATTTGTCTTTGTGACATTCTTTTCCTATTGAAGTTGCAGGTAGTAGTATTTGGAAGAATAATGAAGATTTCCTCTAGATAGCTTTTCACCTATGTGCTTGGGTCCTAAAGATGTATACCTGCCAATATTTTGTTTGTTCCATTTTGGGAACATATGCAGCAGACAGAAAGGGTTGGGGTATTTGTCTGCTTCCTGTTACTAAAACAGACTACCTGAGAAAAATAACTTATAAAGAAAAAATATTTATTATAGTTCACAGTTCTGGAAATTCCTTTCCAAGATCAAGCAGCCTCGTTATTTTTGCCTCTGATGAAACAGCACATCAAGGTGGAAGCACACGGCACAACAAAATGTTTACATCATGATCAATGAAGGAAAAACAGTACATACGAGTGTCTCATGGTCCCCTTTTGGGGAAAACCCCCAATGACCTAAGACCTTCCATAATGCCTTACCTCCTAAAGGTCCACAGCACCTCCCAATAGCACCACCCTAACTACCAACCCTTTAAAACATGGAATTTGGGAGTCAGTTTACATTCAAATCATAGCAGTTGGTTGTCCTCCTGTGTATCCAGTTCTCTATTCTCTTGGCAAGCCTTGCCACAAATACAGCAGGGAAGCCAGATGCTTGCTTCATGGGTGTGAGAAGACATAAGCATTGGATGTTAAAAAATGATATAATTTTTAAGGTAGAATGTTCCCAAATATTTTCATATATATATGAAAATAGTTCCTGTAAGAGTAGATACCACTTACATCTCTATGTTAGAAATTTTTATTTTCTTGCAACTGACACATTGACTTCAGTATTTGTTACTTAAGTTTCCATTTGCATCCATATATCTCTTATTTTTCTCATTAGCCATCAGCAATCTAAGGGCGAGGACCATATCTTATACACCTATGCATTGTATACTCAACACACCTAGTACTGCAGATGTTTTGCGAATATTTTTTGATTTGATTTAGAGCTATTTATAAAATTATTTCCCTTCTCCATTATATCTATGTGAAACTGTTCACATATTTAAGCAATAAAAGAAAATAAAAATATTAAGGTAAATATTATTATATTGCCAAGTAAAAAGTCACACTGCTCCCTAATGTTTATATCGAAATAGATCTTGCTGGTTTGCTATTCTAACATTCACAGCAGCATGTGTTCCAACCAGCAGTTGGAATCTTTCAAGAAGACAGGAACTACCACAAATTGCTATTCCATAAGTATAAAATGCCATCCCTGCCATCATACTAACACCAGGGAAGGTTGAATTGCATAGTTAAAAGGAGACTCCTTTCTAAGTTGAGCCTCTGTGTGAACAGCTATGGACCAGAAAAGCATTGAGGGTCATGAGGACTTATATAACTTGAGTAATTATTTACTTATGGTGGAATGTCTCCTGGAGTAAGTAATAATAGTAACAACTACCATTTATTGCACTCATTTAGTATACTAGGCACTGTACTGTTTTACATAAATTATATCATTTAATCATCACTACCATCTTAAAAGATGGAGACTATTATTTTCCTTCTTTTACAAATGAGTGAATCGAGACATGAAGTAACTTGCCTAAAGTTACATCCCTAAGAAATGACTGGGTTGGCATTTGCATTCAGGCAGTTTAGCACCCAAGTTTACCATACTTATAAATGCAAACTACCTCTTTTCAGGTCATCTTCTTGATTTATAATGATAACATGACTCACTCAATGATATGGGTAGATATTTATTTTAATCACATAATTGCATATATAACAATAGTATTTGGGGAGGGAGAGAGGATGGAAAGGTAAATGTTTTTTTCCAAATGAGTGAAATTACTGGCACTTTTAAAGATTTTGAGAATTTTAATAAATTCAACTTTGGCTCACCCCCCACAAAAGCTTATATATAGATGTAAACTAAAAACCCCACTAATTGTAAGAACCCTCTAATTAAGTTAGGAAATCTCAGGAACATGAACTGAATCTATTCTGTCAATCTTGGTGCATGTTATCTATGCTTGTCCAGTGGCTTCTCAATGTATGACTCTTTTTGTTCATTTTGTTACCATCCAACCTTTTATTCATGCTAGAAATTATTCATGTACCAATTATGAAATATTCTATCTTATCCCTCAGAAATCTGATGCACATATTTTTAAACACTTTTGCAAACTAGCAATTCTGTTTCATAGATAACATAAAATCTATACACCAGTGCTTTCTGATGTCCTTTGGATTTAAGCAGAACTTCTTGGAATGTATGTCATGTCAGTAAATGATTTCATATACTGCAGAAAATATACATGATGACATATATTCCATACTGTGGAAACTGGGTAAGATATAATTAATAGAAGAATAAATGCATGGTAATAAAAATTACTATGGGAATTGATATCAGGTAATAATATGTCATAGTTTGATTCATAAGCTCCTTGAGTCCTGGGCCATGTGTAATCCATCTTTGTATCCTGCACAGAATTTGATACATAGCAAGTACTAATGATTGTTGCGCTATTGTCGTTGCCCCTAGGAATTGTTCTGTATTCTTTAAGTGGATGTATGGCATGCGATCAGGCAAGCAACACATCTTGAATGAATGTGGACAGAATTGGGCTCTCTGAAAACTCATCCAGCAGCCTAATGCTATTATAGGTTCCAAGTTAGATATGCAGAAGCAGCACTCTAAACAAATGTGCTTAATTGCAGTGTAAAACTCATTCCATCTTGCTCCTAGTGTTTAATTGAACTGTACTAAGTGCATATAAACACAGCTCATTATCTCAAGACCAATATTCTACAACGAGTGAAGTTTTTCTGATTTTATTTGTGTTGAAGATTCCACATGCCTTCACAGAATATAATTCAATATTATGTTCTTGGCTTTTATTAAAAGCTGATATAAGGAATGAACTTCTTTAATAATTTATTTTTGGGAAACCACTAGTGAAATCATCATATACTGTGTTTTTAGAAAAATCTTTATAAAAAGACCACCATGAGAATTTGAATTTGTAGAAATTCAGTAAAAATGAATCATAACTTGACCATCCTTTGTCTAAGTATATTATGTTCTTTCACTACTCTATGATTTTATATATGCTTAAGCTACTTAGATCATGTCTCCTACTAAACGCCTGATAGAATTTTTATGTTTAATGTACTTAATACTCATTCTTTGTTGTTAAAATTTATTCAAAGCAGCTCACCATAGAAAAACAAGCTAAGTGTTATCATTGAGGCAAAGCCAAGTATGGGAATAAATACAACTAAAATAATTGTTATCCACTAATGTTCCCTGTTATTCATAGCTAGATCAGTACTTGCATACTAGGAGTCATAGGTGCCCTCTTGCCACAAAAAAATATTTTAATGGAATCCTTTCATGTTGACCCAATTCTGGGGGTGTTATCCCTTCTTCAGTTTCCCTATCTAGTACACCATTTCTCTACTGAAACCAAGACCTATTATGGCATTCTTCCCATTTGTTTGAACACAAGCACTACACATAAGAATAGGAATAATAACAATAAATCTTGTGACTACTTTTCCTGTGTCAGTTTGGATACTTTGCAAAGATTACCTCAATAAATCTGTTTAAAATAATTCTTCCTGCATATCTGATTCCTAAACTCACCAATTATTTTTCCTACAATGTCTAATCTATGTTTATTTCCATCCAGCTTATTTTTCACCCAAGACATTGTAATTCTAATCTATAGGAGCTCAAATTCTCTTCATCTTTTTTCATCCACTTCATTTTTGGAACATAGAAAATGCAGGTATAACTGTTTTAATGTCCTTGTTTTCTATGCCTGACATCTGTGTCAGTCAATTCTGTGTTGGTTTTGTCTGATTGATTATTCTGCTAATTATAGATGAGGTTTTCTTGTCTCTTTTCTTGCTTAGTAATCTCTGATTGGATGCCAGCTATTGTGAATTTCACCTTGTTGGGAGCTGGTATTTTTGTATTCTTAGAAATGGTATTGAGCTCCATTCAGAAACAGAAATTTGTACCTTGGAAACAGTTTGATCCTTTCAGGTCATGTTTTAATATCATTTTAGGTAGTGCCTGCCCAAGATTTACTCTCATTCTTATTTTTCCTCACCAAAGATGAAAGTCCTTTCTGAGTACTGATTTTTTCCCAGAGTTTCTGGTGGGAATTGAGCTACTCCTGACCCTGAGCACTGAACACCATTACCATAAATTCTTTCAAGGAGATCTTTCACTGTGCTTGGGTAGTTAGGTCACATACATTTGCTTATCAGTACTCTGCTGAAGACCCTGAAGGTTTGTTTTCTCTTTCTGTGGTTCTCTCTCCTTTCTGCTGCTCTGTCCTCTGGAATGTAACTGTCTTGAGTTTATTTCCATTCAGTTCTAGTTCCTCAATTTAGGGATTTCACCAGGTGTTTCCTTCTCCCTATGCGATGGGCCAGAAACACAAGACAGTAAACTGGGGAAATACTGGGACTCATTTCACTCATTGTTTAATTTACAAATGTTTAGGTGCTTATTAACTATCGTTATTAATGATTTTGAATTTAGTTCCACTGTGATCAGTGACTATGTTTTGGGCAATTTCAATCCTTTGAACTATATTGAAACCTGTTCTATGCACTGAAATGCGTATTATAGTTTTGAGGAATAGTGTTCAATAAATATCAATTTGGTCATATTGGTTGTCTTAATCTTCTATATAACTACTGATTTTTTGTCTTTATGTTTGATCAGTTACTAACAAAGCAATATCTAAGTATTCAAATGGTTACTATGGATCTGTCTCCTTATCACTTACCATATCTTTTTACAAAGTTGATGTTAGACTCCCAGTTGGGCTAATCTCCATCACACTCCCATATGGCTACCCACATGCAGCATGCTTCTCCCAAGAATAAGGATTAATGAGCCCGAGGTTCTTTCTTTTCCTTACTGATGTAGCTTATTATATACTTTGTCCCACTCAAGATATAACATAAAGGACTTAGTGGAATTCAAAAGTTAAATTTCCTTCTCCAGAAAAAGAAACGTTATGTTAATTTTAAAAAGAAATGACAGACTCTTATTAGTGTCAGTATAGTAGATGAGGATATGTTAAACATACTTGCTCCCAGTTCTGACCAGTGTACTGAGTTACTTCCTTCAGCCCATGGTTTCAGGTTGTGACCAAAGAACTGACCCCTTCTAAACTAAATGACCCCTTCTGCAATTTGCTCATATCCCTCAACTCACAGGGCCAGAGTGCAACTGAATTTCATTTTAAATTATACACAAATGTTAATTTGGGTTAAAAGATTAATTTGGGTAGGAGCTTTTACTTCTAGAACACAATTTCACATGTTAA
The DNA here is from genome assembly GCF_902686445.1 of Sciurus carolinensis. Lineage (NCBI taxonomy): Eukaryota > Metazoa > Chordata > Mammalia > Rodentia > Sciuridae > Sciurus > Sciurus carolinensis. The sequence goes on along the minus strand of NC_062232.1, from coordinate 123,005,135 downwards.
GATAATGAGCTGGCACTATGAACATAAATATATAAAAGCAAAGGATAGCCTCCATTGATCATATCCAGGCCCCTATAATGCAAGTACAAATGACCAAATCTTCCAAAGATTGAACTTTTCTCTAGATAGCTGAGTTGCAATTTTGAGCCTGTAAGTATGGTGAGGCCTTAGCCAATGTTCACGTATATTGGATGGCATTTATATATCACATTAGAAGGTTCACCTTAATAGTTGCCTTTTCACTTCCTCCCATAAAATTGAAGGGTAAGTGTACTTCATTTTTTTTGTTACGTGGAAGAATAATGGCCTTTAACAATGGCTTTTTGATTCGTACTGTGCCTTAGAGAAAAGTTGGATTTCCTTTCCAAAGCTAATCTTTTTCTGAGGTGCACAATTGTCAAGGACTTGTCACTGTTATATTGTCCTTGAGTACTCGGATGGTGAATTTGAAGACCCTAAAAAGCTGCTTCCTTTGCATGAAATCAAGTCTCCTGGAAAAATATAGTCAATTGGTAGGGAAATGGAGACTAAGGTCTTTTGAAAACATTATATTATTTCTTCATTACCACTTTACAATAGAATGCAAGAAATTTGCTTTATAGTCTATGCTAAATACAGCATGTATTGACCTTTTGTCAGTTATTCATTGTTCTGAGTTTACTCTTGAGATATAGTATAGCTCTTGATAAGTAATGGAGTTGCCAAAAATAGAACATATATTATTAAAGCATTCATTTTCTCATCAATACTTTATGTCTTTATATGGATAATTAGTGAGGTCTTGGAAGGAATTATTGCAGTATTTGGGAATGTGTGTACCAGGAGAATACATATACATTGAATTGGAAAAGAAATGTGTCCATTTAAGAGGGGACTGAGTAATGTGAATGGAATGTATATAGAAATTGAACACTGAGATCATTGATATGGTTTTCCCATTATACCCCTACAAATGGCCCATTTATCGCTCTTTGTCTATTAGGCTGACCTAGGGTCATTATGTTTCTAATGTTATACCATTGCCTGTATTAGAAGCTACTTTCTCATTCATCCACAATTACCCTGCATAAACTGAAGAAAAAGACTTTATTCCCCCTCAATAGCCTGAGGATATATCAACCAGAGGGGGAAAATTGATCAAAATGAACTCATTCCGTTTCCATGGCCAACATATGTATAGGAGGGATTGGGAATTCCCAGACTAAACCACATAGTCTGTCTTTAGCTGGTCCCAATCCTCTAGATATTCTTATGGAACTGAGGCAGTCTAGGATTTTGTCCCTGTTATGTGCTATATAAGGCTATGTTTCTACCTAATTTTATACTCAAAGTTGAAGCTTTACTTTAAAGTAGTTCATGACAATGCAGACTTTCACATTTTATATGGGCACTTGGGTATTCTATAGATGTGGTCTTTCCAGACTGAAGTACTTTTAAGTTTCTGCCCTTTAAAAAATGATTATTTGAATTGTTTTTTAGTATAATCAGGGATCCAACAGAAAACAAATTTCTCCTTAGGTGGTTCAAATGAAAATATCTTAATGAATAGACTTCTTAAATAGGTAGGGTATGATTAAGGAAACCAAGAATGGACGTCAAGGCACCCAGAGACTACGCACAGTAGGAATCCATGATCATCTCTGGGGCTTAAGGGGCAAAGAGAGAAGTAAGCATATTTCCAGATATCACTGACAGCTAGATCTACCACCAAAGAAGAGTACAGAAGCAAGAAAAGGAGTTGTGTAAAAATATCACCCTATCCTCTTTCTCCTCTCACCCTCTAATGTCCTGTTAGAGATGAAGTCAGGCAGAATGAAGCTTTATAGAGCACAAACAAGGGACAGAATACTAGACTACCTAAGTTCCATACAAATATCTGGATGCTTGGGTTAAACTCATCCCAGAAGACAACCACCAAGGGGACAAGGTTCATCTCCAGGACAAAATGGGCAGAAAATGGTGCATGGTGGATCCAGGGAGGGCAGAGTAACGAACAGAATAAATCACCACATATTTAGAGGTTACTGCTTTTGTGTAGAAAGATGAGGTGGGAAGTTGAAACATTTAACACTATTCCATATCATAATCATCTTTTGTCTGGACAACTGCAATTCTATCCTAACCAGTCTCCCCACATGCATAAGTGTCTCCATCCAATCAGAATACTACAGCAGTGAGAACAATCAGTTTGAAACAAATACCGTTATCATACCTTGCCTTGCATTTTCCCTCCTTTAGCATATAACCCTTCAGGAGATTTCTGTTGCTTTTAAGATGAAAGCTAAAATTCTTATTAGGGCCTTCAGTGTACTGCATGGTCTGATACTAGCCCAATCAAACACAACTTGTCCCATTTTTCTACTTTGTTCAACTTGCTCCAGCATTACTGGCTTTCTGGCTTCTTGCCTAATTCAAAACCTTTGAAATGATATTCCTTCTTCTTGGAATGTTCTTCCTCTTTCCTTCTTCTATTCATTATCAGTGCTTCTTCATCCATCATATCTTACTTTAAAAGCCAACTTCCTCAGGGAAGCCTTCAAATATATCCCAGATCAACACAGTTACCAGTGTTTACATATTTTGATTATACCATGTATATTTTCTTCATTGTACATTCTTATTTCATAAAGTTGCATTTTAAAAATAATTAACTCCTTTCTCATTTCCTCTACTAGATAATAAATACTGCAAAGTTAGGAATCTGTCTGGTTTGTTCCCCATTCTAGCTGTAGGCACTAAACCAGCCCCTGCAAATGATAGGCTTCCAACAGTCATAAATAATGTTGAAGGATACATTATTTGCCTCAACTGTAGTTCAGTATGTTAATATGACATAAGATATATGCATTAGTATGTTTGACTACTGGATCAGTTATTAATTCATTATTTAGTTCCATGTGCAGAATAACATGAAAATATACCCACAGTATGTATCGGCTCTTCACGTATTTTATGGGTAAAGTGATCTCCTTTTTAATTTTAGAATTTTATTTTCAGGTTATGTCCTTGAAATGTCTGAGCTAAAATTCACTGGTAGCATCATTTATGCATCAAAGAAATTGTGGTTCTGTCTAAGAAATGAAAAATACAGTTCTCTGAAAATCACATTTGAAAAAACACCTTTTAACCGTCTTACATTTTTCTTCCTATAAAATTCACATTTTCCTGGGCATGAAAAAGAATGCAGTTGCCAGGGAAAAGGTGTGAGCATGAATGCATAATAGTTAAAATTATTCAAAGTAAATGTTCTTTTAGTGAGGAAAATTGTTATATCAGGAGAAATGCTGTCTGCTTCCTCTGAGACCATTCTAAACAAATTACAATACACCACATTTGCGATGTGGTCTATGAAGTTCTGGATGGCAGAATATTTTTGTAATTGGCCTAGCTCTGTTCAGAGAGACAGGAGTTCAGCACTGTTGCTTCATCCCTGATTAAGGCTTTTCCTACACAGGCAATGAGGAATATATGTGAAAGAAATACCTTCAAAATTCACTGAATTAATAGAGTCAGTGACACAGTTATTTTCAACATTCCAAGAAGGTAAGAAAAAAGCATAAGTCCTTTAGTACACCTATTGGAAGAGGCAGTAAGGCTGGGTATGTAAATTAGAGGATGCATATGAAGTGCCTAGCATGGTGAGAATAAACACTATGTAAAAAACACATAGTAGACACTTTTCTAAATATTAGTTCCCTCTTCTCTCCATTTATTGAGATACTCAAGTTGTCAAGGAAGCATTGATTACAAAAGTGGTCACACAGTTGGAGGGACATATCCTAGGGAATGGTAGTATACTCCCTTTATTTGTATTCCTTCTCAAATAGGCATGAAGGAGACAGGACAAAAGATTGAAGGCTCAAAATTAGAAAGCTCAATGAGGTGTAAGAGAAACTATCAGGGTAAAATAAGAAAGGTGAGTGCTGAAAAGACAAACACGAACATCATGTATAAGGTATGAGCCAGGAGTGAAAAGTAAGAACTGAGCAGCTTGGAAGTTTTTAAGCAGCATCATCTTATTGTACATCAGAATCTTACCCAGAGGACTGGGGTCGTGGCCCAGTGGTAGAGTGCTTGCCTAGCATGTGTGAAGCACTGGTTTCCATTTTCAGCACCACATAAAAATAAATCAATAAAGATATTGTATCCATCTACAACTAAAAAAATATTAAAAAGGATCTTACCTAGAATTCTAATATAATAAAAAGATAATGGAGGAACTCTTGTGGCTGTTGATAGTAGGTATGGTGTGATAAGGTGTCTACCCTCACTTTTATACACACTGACACCACACCCTGAAACTTTTGCAACTCTACAGAAACTCAATTCTGTAAATACTATGCAAAGAACCTGTAGTGACACAGCCCACAGTTTAACACCACCACAATGGTTGGAGGAAATATATAGACAGTTTCCTAGGAAAAACTGAGTTGTGAGATAGCATCCAATTGAAGTTTAGGAATAAAGTCTACTTAATTTATATACAGGAAAGCCTTGCTTTAAAATGGTGTCTTTTGTCAATTATTATTTCCATAGATGAAATTCTAAATCACTTGGCAGTAGTCAATACTTAGGCAATTTGGGTGCATTTATTAAATATTCTATTCTATTGGAAAAGGACTGGGTCATTTGTTAAATATTAATTTTATTTAAAAAATAGATCCTGAATTTGCTAACTTGATATGCCTATTAAAACTTTGTTTTCAAATAGAAAAGGACGGTATGGTAAATCTAAACCTTTCCTTTGAGAAAAATGTTTTTATATTGTTTTTGCTAAGCAGCTAAGTTCCCAAAATATATAACAAGGAATTAAAGAAATGGTGTGTGGTGCTCATTGTTTATTTCATTGAACTTACATTTGGATTTACAACAATGTTTTTGAATAGAGGCCATAAAATACAATACTATCAACAAAATCCTTCCTTTATGGTCCCAAGGACACAAATGCCAGGACAAGTTGGGAATCCGAAGTATATATAATCCTATCTTTTTTATGGATCAAGGGGCACATGAATATTTTTATTTATTTTTTATTTTTACAGATTGCATTTTGATTCATTGTACACAAATGGGGTACACCTTTTCGTTTCTATGGTTGTACATGATGTAGATTCATACCATTTGTGTAATCATACATGTACATAGGGTAATAATGTCTGTCTCAGTCCACCATCGTTCATATCCCCCCTCCCCCTCTCATTTCCCTCTATGTAATATAAAGTTCCTCCATTCTTCTCTTACCCCCACCCCCTACCCCCATTATATATCATCATCCACTAATCAGGGAAAACATTTGGTCTTTGGTTTTTGGGGATTTGGCTTATGTCATTTAGCATGATATTCTCCAACTCCATCCATTTACCTGCAAATGCCATAATATTATTCTTCTTTATGACTGAATTATATTCCATTGTGTGTATATACCACAGTTTTTTTATCCATTTGTCAATTGAAGGCACCTAGGTTGGTTCCACAATCTAGCTATTGTGAATTAAGCTGCTATAAACATTGATGTGACTGTATTATGCTAATTTTAAGTCCTTTGGGTATAAACTGAGGAGTGGGATAACTGGGTCAAAGTGTGGGTCCATCCCAAGTTTTCTGAGGATATAATCCTATCTTTGAAACAAAAGTGGGATATAAAAATCAGACAAGAAGTACGTTGCTTCCTCACAACCAAATCTTCTCATATGTGTACTTTCATGTTTTTCCTCCTATTTTCCACTGAAACAAAAGATTTGACTCTGAGATTAACTAGGACTATGTGCTGAGTTCTGGCCATTAGAATGACTTTATCTCTTCTGCACCCAAACTTGTCACCTCCTCACTTTCAGTTTGGCATTTTTTGTCTTTGTTGATAATCAACAAATCATATCCCAAAAAATAGTATGGCACAGAAAGTACTTCATTTGTTTCTAAACCAGTATTTCCCAAAGAATTTTTCTAGGGAAGATTATTTCTGAGAGACATTAATATATATATGTGAAGATAGTTTCTAAATCTCATCTGAATTTGGGAAATATTCACATCATTTTTGGAGATATGAACAAATATTATCATGTTAAAGGCTCTGAGCAGACCTGCAACAAAGAAGCCAACATTATTTTCCCAAGTATTACTCATATTTGATTTGACCATGACTTTTTTCTGCTGTTGTTTCTCATAAGAAGTTCCATTTGTATAAAAGTGGTTATGGAGATATCCTGAGAAAAGAGTCCTGTACTTTCCTTTACAAAGACACATTTTCCCCAAAAGAACATTGTACTAGTCAGAGTTCAACCAAAGAAACAGAACCAGGAAGATAATTACCTGTATTAATTTCCTAGGGTTGTTCTAACAAATTACCAGAAATTGGGCAAATTAAAACAATGGAAATTTATTCTCTCACATTTCTGGAGGCAAGAAATCTAAAATCAAGGTGTCAGCAGGGTCATTCTTCTGATGCCTTGAGAGAAGAGCTCTTCCGTGGCTCTTTGGGCTTCTGGTAGTTGCTGATAGTCATTGGCATTCTTTTGCTTGTGGTAGCCAAACTGTAACCTCAACTTTCATCATCACATGACTACTTCCTGTGCTTCTGCACTTTCAGGTCTCCCTCTCCTCGCAATGACACCAATCATTGGATTTAAGGTCACCCTAATTTAGTATGACCTAATTTGAACATGATTATATATACAAAGACTATTTCCTAGCAAGGACACATTCACAAGTTCTGCAACTGGGGATTAGGACCTCAACATATCTTTCTGGGCACATGATTCAACTCACAACATTAGGACACACACACACACACACACACACACACACACACACATAGGACAGAATTCTTCAGGGAAACCTTAGTTTATTCTTTTAAGTTATAAATGACAGTGGAATCTATTTTAACATATATTTAGTATAACTTCCCATTTTTGTGGCTGTTTACGATATGGAGTTGCATGAGTCTTGTATTCATATATGAACATAGTAAACCTCAATTTTGCTCTTAAAATTTTTTCAACTGTACGAGGCCCACCTGGATTATCAAAGATAACCTCCTTTACTTATAAGTTGACTAATTGTAGATGCCAACCTCAGCTACAAAATACCTTCACAGTAACATCTAAGTTAGGGCTAATTGAATTACTTGGTATAAAGCCTAATCAAGTTAATACATAAATCTAAAACTAACATTAAGTCATCAGGTCAAGAACTTTCTGAGGTTCTGGCACAGTTTAAAGCTCTCAGAAGACACAATCATTTTCTACTTGAAATGTTCTTGGATTGCCTTTGTCAGACATAGGTCAGAGTAGGTAGCTACTCTTGGTCCTGTCTCTGATTGAGAGGGATAAGTGAAGTGATGCAATTTAATTCCATTCAGATATTTTAAAAATTAAAGCATAATATTTGACCATTTTGAAATTTATTTTGAAATGATCTTGGATATCATGTAAGCTGTACTCTGACTTTACAGATGGGTAGACTGAGCCCAGAATGGATAGTCATCTTGCTCATATTTACCTAGAAGTTTCAAACCCATCCTGAGATTAGAACCCAGTCCAGTTCTTTTTCTGCACTGCCACTAAGACTTCTGTGAATGAAATACTAGGCTGTGCTGAGAAAAAGGGTAAACTCTCTGGCTTCTTTCTTCTAGTCATCATACTGTGGGAACACATATGTATTGGAGAATCTTCCCATTCCCCTCCCCCAGGGCACCAGAGCTCAGCATGCAGGAACTGATTGTGCTGTTGGGGAGGGAAGATCCCTGGGGGTGAGAGTAACTTTCCCTGCTTTCCCTGCACTGGACCTCTGAGGATTGTCTTTAAGTGTGACCTGTGTCCTTCATCTTCATCCCATTTGGAACTTAATTTTCAGACTTTCTGAGTATAGAAGGTTGGCCTGTCTTTACACTTCGATGACACTGTATGTTTTGATATTTTAGGTGACATGTCCACACAAATACATTAAGACAGGAACAGCAAAGGTCATAACTTTTCTTATTACTGAAGATAAAATTTAATGAGCTATATCACAGGCTGCTTTAAGAACAGCCATGCTGGGTTAATGGGGCACTGCCACTGAAGCCAATTACACTGGGTACAATTACATCCTATTCTAATAGCTGTAAGTCAGGGATCCACAAAGATTTTGTCTCTGGGTAATTACTAACTAGGAAGCAGGTGAGGGGAAACTAAGCAAATTGTCACTGATCATACAAGAGACACACAGAGAGCACACAGCTTGTAGCTATTCTGGGTGCGTGTGTGTCATCTGTTGCTAAGAAGGATCTGGCTTCGCAGTCAGAAAGCCCTCTTCATCTAGCACTGACCAAAAGGATATGTGATTTCAAAGACGCTTTTAGAAACGTAGCTGGGAAGTGAATAGTAGGAGAGGGGGAGGAATAATTCAGAAAGCCCTTCTCTATTGAGACTGTTTCCCTGATGATTTTGTAAGATTTAGTTGGCTAACATTATTGATTTTTTTCCCAGCCTAAATGTGGAGGAGTGTTACCAAAACCCAAAATGATATGTTAAAATCTGAACAAACCAACCTCAAAGATTGACTTAATAAAAGATCTCCCTCTATTCTCTGTTAGCCTTACCCTCATGGCTATTTACACCTCCTTTACTACACATGGCTAAAATCGGGCCATTGAAGAGCCTTCTAAAAATTGAAGATCCTTCAGAAATATAGATGAAAACACTTTGGATTTTCAAAGTAACAGAATTTTCCTATGATCTCATAGATCAATTTGCACACTATTGATTTTTGAAAAGTCTTTGAGGAACCAACACCTCTGTTTCTCCAAGTGAAGCATAAGAGTTTGTGTTATCAGTGAGTAAATATTTAAAAATCCAATGTGTGGAGGGTTGTGTTTTCCTAATGAAAGCATCAATGACATTTATTGGAAGTGCAGGAAAGTCATTGCAGACAAGTGCAGCTGTATTTCTCAGTGATACCTTTAGAATAGAATGATTTTTATAAGAGATGAGCATTCAATAAATGACAAAAGCAATGTCAGTTTATTGGAATGTCCTTTGTTTCCAAGAGGAGAAAGATTTCAAAAAGTAATTCTTAATATTGGTTGTTTAGACCACAATTGGAAAAACTTCCTGAATGACTCAAGAATTTTGAAAGATCCTTTCAAAGTAATGAAGTAATTCATAGTAGATAAGATAAAAGAGGGAAAACCTTATATAGTGGAAAGATAGACCATGTCCTCTTGCTACTGCCTGCTCTGAGATTAAATTTGGTGGAATTCTTTCTTACATCATTAGACAAAGAGAGGGAAGTTTTTTTTTTTTTTTAGTAATTAGGTACTCATTCTGTTCCTTTTCAATCACAAAACAAATATCATTGCTCTAAATTCTTCAGTTTTCTTTTAACCATAGCTCTACAATATGTCATTTTTTTTACTCCTAATTTAACATTGATATACTATTTGGTGGGTTATGTTTCTAGGAGATTTTCCTAAAAGAATTAATTTGTTTAGCTGTATTTAATAACTTGAAAGAGACTTTCGTCATTCCAAAGGCTGCTTTGTGGAATTGGCCTTTGCTAACTGGTCCACAAGACCCTTAAATATATCAAAGGACAAAATGCTTTCCAGTTTATTTTTCTATCAACATTGAGTTGTATTTAATGCCATTTCAGTAAGACATTAAACCTCTGTATAGTTTAGATATTAAGTGTCCTCCAAAAGTTCATGATGCGTGAGACAATGCAAGAAGGTTTAGAGGTAGAATGATTAGGATATGAGAGCTTTAATCTGATCAATGAATTAATACTGGTAAATGTAGGGAAGTAGAGAGTGGCTAGAGAAGAGTGATCACTGAGGGCATGCCTTTGGGGCTTATATTTTGTCCCTGGTGAGTGGAGCTCTCTCTGCTTCCCGGTGTCATATCCTGACTGCTTTCTTCCTCCATGTCCTTCTGCTATGATGTTTTACCTGGTCTTGGGCCCAGAGCTATGGAGTCAGCAGTCTATGGACTGAGACCTCTAAAACTGTGAGTCCAAATAAAGTTTTCCTCCTCTACAATGTTCTTGTCAGGTCTTTTAGTCACAGTGATGAAAAAGTTGACTGAAACACCCACTGATGCTGTATTATATTTGAGAGTTACTCAAGAAAGGATTCAACTTTTCTTTCCATCAAATAGACCCATGCCAACCTACCTTGGATAACTGCAGTGTTATAAGTGTGTAGATTTTCTGAAAAGGAAATAAATTATTCTTAATATTTACCTTGACTGTGGCTTCTTAGAGAACATAGTGGTCAACCTTGTTATTCCATGACGGCTGATATTGGACAGTATAAGAGAGAATATAGGAAAAGAACATATGCTTTAATATAATAACTACTAGAAGAAAAATGAAAAAGTTGTATATGTTCAGAAGTAATACATCCAGTAAGCCACCTGGTTCTAATGCAATGAAAAAGTGATAAATGCTCAAATTTCAGACACATTTTTGAAAACTCAGATCCAATGAAGGTTTGCTCTAATAACAATGAGTCAACATTAGAGGAGAAAGAGGGTTTTCCTGTCACTGGCAGAAGTAAAGATTCTTGAAATGTAATTCATGAATGACCAAGTATAAACATATCCTCAAACATTGTTATTCAAGGAGTGGCCCATGGGACAGCAGTGTCATCATTACCCAGGATCCTTTTGGATCTGAATAATCTCAGGCCCAATCCCAGACCTACTGAATCAGAATCTCCTTTGTATCTCTTGTATTTTATTTACAGATAGGATCTCACTGAGTTGCTTAGCGCCTCACTAAATTGCTGAGGCTGACATTGAACTTGCGATCCTCCTTCTTCAGCCTCCCAAGCTGTTGGAAAGAGCATATACAATCAATCAACAAATATATGAAAAAAATTTTCCACATTTCTAGCAATTAGGGAAATGCAAATCAAAACTGCTCTAAGAGTCCATCTCACTCCAATCACAATGGCAATTATCAAGAATACAAGCAACAATAGGTGTTGGCGAGGATGTTTGGAAAAAGGTACACTCATACATTACTGGTGGGACTACAAATTGGTGCAACCACTCTGAAAAGCAGTATGGAGATTACTTAGAAAATTTGACCCAGCTATCCTACTCCTTGATCTACACCCAAAGGACTTAAAATCAGCATACAACAGTGATGCAGTCACTTCAATGTTTATAACAGCTCAATTCACAATAGCCAGATTGTGGAACCAACCTAGATGCCCTTCAACAGATGAATGGGTAAGGAAAATGTGGTATATATACACATTGCAATATTACTCAACCTTAAAGGAGAATGAAATTATGGCATTTGCAGGTAAATGGATGGAGTTGGAGAATATCATGCTAAATGAAGTAAACCAATCCAAAGAAACCAAAGATCAAATGTTTTCTCTGATAAATGGATGCTGATACATAATGCAGGGGTCAAGGGAAGAATGAAGGGACTTCGGCTTGAGAAGAGGGGAGTTGATGGGAGGCACAGGGCTATGTGGGTGGGAAAGATGGTGGAATGAGACAGACATCATTACCCTATGGACATGTATGATTACACGAATGTTGTGACTCTACATTGTGTACAACCAGAGAAATAAAGAGTGGTATTCTATTTGTGTAGTCAAAATGCATTCTATGTCATGTCATATAACTAATTAGAACAAATAAAAAAATACAATAGACCATGAAGTTTCAGTGCTGTTTTTTACTATGATCTTTGTCAGAGAACATTTGAAATACTCCAGATCCAACTACAGATTTAGTTTCATGAATCTCCCAACAGGTCATATGTAGATTTGTTTCTATGAGAAATGAAAATAAACATGATAATTGACTATACCTAGGAGATCATTGGGGTTGCAGAATGAACACTGAACTTGGAGTCAGAGAGAGTTCTGCTTAGTTCCTGACACACCACTAGATGGGTGAACTTGAGAATAATTTATTTAGTTGTCTTTTTTTCTACTTAAAATTTTTTGTCAATAATACCTGTGTTATATGTTGTTTAAGAGAATGGACTGAGATGATGTAAGCAGAATGTTTAAATACTTCTCAGTTTGATCTCAATTGGAAGCAGCAGCTGTTGCCTGAGGAGCAGCATCTCTAAATTTCCTCCCAAATCCCAATATTAATTTCTCTTTTCTGGTTAACTCTATAGTTTATTGCCTCAAAGGTAATAGGCTAGTTGACATTGACTGCATTATGACATTTGAGGCTCACATTTTTCAAAGCCATAGCCTCTTAGGTCTTATCATGAGCTCACTACTACTCACTCTGCCCAGATTTATCTCCCAAAATGTTCTGTGAATAAAGAGAAGATGAAAGGAATCTGACAAATTAGTTGTATTTCAACACAATAATGTTGGTAAAATAATATTTCCTAGGTCTCTCTGCAATTAGAGGATTTGTGATAACTTTAGAGATGTTTTATGACCATCTGTCACATTGTGGCTTACAGAATGCGAGTCCCATCTAGCACAAAATAAGTGATAGAGAAGGCTCTTTTCATTTGGATAGCTTGACCATTTGTCCTTTTTTATTTTTTGGTCTAGAATATTCCTAGATTACTCTTGTTTATCCAGGTGTGATTTTTAAAGCCCTTATCTCACTTTAAAAAATAATGTCCCAGCTTGTATGACAAATGATATGGTCACATGTAAGAAGGTGATTTTGGCTATTCAAAGTTAAACAGAAGCAATGGTGCAATGATTCCCTTTTTTTTCCCAACAAATCTATACCCTCTGTTGGCATTCAGTACCCTCTTACACTCCCTATCATATCTTTTCTTCTATTGAAGGGTATGAAAACTTGCTAGACTGCCTTCCCTGATGACGTTGGTATAAATTTTAGATTCTATGGTAAGGTGCATCACTGTGAAGTTGAAAAAGCAGAGGAGAACAGAATTCATTTTTTTCTTCCTCTTTAACTTGCTAGCAAACTTTTAGGATTAATAATTGTGTGTGTGTGTGTGTGTGTGTGTGTTTGTGTGTGTGTGTGTTGTTTTCTGAAGTGTCTACATTCTACAACCTTTTCATCTGTTTTAAGATGGAGGAAGATCTAGATAATTGACAGGGGTTCATACAGATCCCTGACCTTGGGCAGCAGCATTTCTGTAAACTTCTGTACATGTGAAGATGAAAGCTAGTGGCAATCAGTTGGAATTTCACTCCCTTTATTCCTTCCACTGCTTTGTTGTTTTTGTTCATTTGTTTATTGTTACTGTTTTAAAAACCTCATTGAACTATAAGTTGACATAATTAATTGTGTGTATTTAAAATGCCACTTATAATTTCTTTCCCTCCAGTTTATAACCACCCCAACTCCAAGACAGCTAAATGTCTTTATTTTTGTCACAACAGATTAATTTGCATTTGTAAATTTTACATAAATGTACACATTGATTAGGTACATTTTTTCTGTTTTTTTTAGTTACTATAATGTTTAATGAGATTAATCAGTGTTGTTGCAAGTACCATATATTATGGTCCTCCAGAGAGACAGAGCCTCTGAGAATACTGCTAAGGAAAGAAAATTTTCTTTACTGCTCAGTCCTTACCTTAAAGTCCCTAATGTTTGCCTAACTGTAGACCTGAAGGTATGGCCCCCAATCATGACCCTCCCTCCCTTCTCACACTCTGAGATATGCCTCTTCTCTTACTCTGAAATACACCTCTGCCTCAGAGGCTCTATGTTTCTCAACTGCATATTTAGAAAGTGATTTATTAGGGGAGTTGGCACATGATATTATGGAGGCTGAGAAGTTCCTCAGTATACCATCTATAATCTAGAGAACCAGAAAAGTCAACAGGTCAGTCCAAATTCAGAGGCCTTGAAACCAGGGAGGCTGATGGGGTAACTAGTGGTCCAAGTCTGAAGGTCTCTGAACATGGAAAGACACAGGTGCAAAATTTGGAGTGGGAAGGCTAGGGAACTTGGAATTCTGCTGTCCAAAGGCAGAAGGATCTTCCTGCTCCAGAAGAGGGAGAGAGTGAATTTGTAGTTTCTCTGCATTTTTGTTCTATTGGGCCCTCAGTTGATCGGATGATACCTGCCCACATTAAGGATGACTCTTTCTTGCTCAGTCCCTTGATTCAAATGCCAATTTGTTCTGGAAACAATCGCAGGTCTACACAGAAATAATGCTTTACCCACTATCTTGATATTTCTTACCCAAGAACAACCCGATGCCTAAAATAAACTATAACATACCAGATCTTGTATTACTGTGTAGTATTTTATTCTAAGGCTATACCACAATCTGTTTACTAAAAGTCCTATTGGTATAGATTTGCATTGTTTCTAGTTTTGGTTATTACACATAAAGCTGCTATGAACATTTGTATAAAAGTCATTATATGGATATGCTTTCATTTTCCTTAAAGAAACATCTAAGAGTAAAATGACTAGATAATATGGAAGTTTTGTTTGACTTTTTAAGAAACTACTAACACAGTTTTCAAAAGTGAGTTCACTACTTTGTTGATTGTGTCATTATATATGAATTTAAGTTGGTCACTTCTTTGACAACATTTGTTATTTATTATTGATACTACGAATTATTTCAGGTGGTACTGAGGATTGAACTCAGGGGCATGGATCACAGAGCCACATCCCCAGCCCTATTTTGTATTTTATTTAGAGACAGGGTCTCACTGAGTTGCTTAGTGCCTATTATTATTATTATTACAATTTGTTTTTAAAAGAATTTTCAGCCATTCTCATAGGAAAGAAGTGGGATGGTTCACATCTAATAAAAAATTTAAATGAGCCTATATTAGCTCCGAGGAATTTAAGGAAAGCTATACAAAATACAGGTAATAGTGAAGGATGGTAGAAAACAGAATGAACAATGGAGTAAGGGTAGTCATGGGAATTAACTTGGAGAAAATAACCTCTTTCTTCCAAGGGAGCTTCAGAATTGAACCTGGACAGATATGGAAAGTTGGCAGGTCAGTATAGGAAGGTTCTTGAGTGGGTGCTAAAAAAATGTCCCCTTTGTCCACACAGAGCACCTTTGTCTCTCCAAAATCCCTCTGTGGAGGCTTTTGAACTGGTACTTCATGATATCAAAGTTGAATTATGGTTTCCTCTGAGCTTTCCTTACCTCTTAGAGATGTCATAAGTGGTGCTTTGTGATGTCTAAGGCTGACTATGCCACCATCACCTGGGGAAACATATTGCTAAGCAACCAAATTTAAAGGTGTGACTCCTCATTTCCTGGGATGGCATGTATAGTTAAGTCAGGGGCTCTGGGGTAGAAAATTTCTTGACTTCATCATGACTAAGGTGACCAAGAAACCATGGGAACGTAGAATAGCTATGGGAAAACAGATCCCAAAGAACAAAGGGAAAAAGAAGAAGGAGAAGAAGACCCTTTATCAACAGAGGCAGAAAAAAAGCATCAAGGTAAGATGACTACAACTAAGCTTCCATATTGAGTATGTGCCCAAGCCTCCACTTTGTTCTTACTTGAAAACAAACCTCACATCAACCCACAGTCCTTTTGGAGAAGCCCTCCTTCCCATCTATTCCTTATCCTCATTCTCTAAACTAATGTTTTGTTGCCCTTCCAGGCACCAAGGACAACAGTGAAGGTGAGAAGACTACTTCATGAGAGTTCAAGAAATAAGTCTAGATCATATACCACTCATTCAAAAAAGTGTAAAAGATCAAAAAGGCCAACAATATTCATTTGCTGCCATACACTAAATAAGAAATGTAGTCAAAATAAGAAATGGAGTCAAAATAAGAAAAGGAATCAGAACAAGAAACAGAAAGAACATAAGAGAAGGAGTCAAAATAAGAAGAAGAATAAAAATAAGAGACAAGTTTAACCAGCTCCAGAACAACAGTCAAAAACAACTGGACATCTTCACCAAATAAAAACCTATGTATCCAGTTACAACAAAGAAAAGAACCAGAAGTTGAAAATATCTTTATTGTAGTCAGAGACCCAGTTTCTGAAAAAATGTCCAGTACCAAAGCAGTCTGATGATGGTGGAAAAAAATAAAATCAAGTTATACAAAGGTGATGTGTGTATACCTGTGAATTCTGTGATGGTGGTGCATGCTTGTAATCCCAACAATTCAGGAGGTACAATATCCCTGGGTCAAATTCCATATGCCTCATCCTTTAAAGATTCCAATTAAATATATAATACGATTTTTTAAGTTACCACAACAGTTCATTTCACTCTTCATTTTTTCCAGCAGTTTTTCTCTTGTGTTTCATTCTGCTGTTCCTTTTTTTTTGTTTACAAGTTCACTAATATTTTCATCTACAGTGTTTGCCAACGCTTTTTTAAATTCATTTTTATTGTAAACAAATGGGATACATCTTGTTTCTCTGTTTGTACATGGAGTAAAGGCATACCATTTGTGTAATCATAAATTTACATAGGATAATGTTGTTTGATTCATTCTGTTATTTTTTCCCTTCCCCCCCACCCCTCCCACCCCTCTTTTCCCTCTATACAGTCCTTCCTTCCTCCATTCTTACCACCCTCCTTATCCCTAACCCTAACCCTAACACTAACCCCTCCCACCCCCACTATGTGTCATCATCCACTCATCAGCGAGATCATTCTTCCTTTGTTTTTTTTGAGATTGGCTTATCTCACTTAGCAAGATATTCTCCAATTTCCTCTATTTGCCTGCAAATGCCATAATTTTATCATTCTTTATGGCTGAGTAATATTCCATTGTATATATATGCCACACTTTCTTTATCCATTCATCAACTGAAGGGCATCTAGGTTGGTTCCACAATCTGGCTATGGTGAATTGAGCAGCAATGAACATTGATGTGGCTGTATCTCTGTAGTATGCTGATTTTAAGTCCTTTGGGTATAGGCCAAGGAGTGGGATAGCTGGGTCAAATGGTGGTTCCATTCCAAGCTTTCTGAGGAATCTCCACACTGCTTTCCAGAGTGGCTGCACTAATTTGCAACCCCACCAGCAATGTATGATTGTACCTTTTTCCCCACAACCTCACCAACACCTGTTGCTGCTTGTAAACTTGATAATTGTCATTCTAATTGGGGTGAGATGGAATCTTAGGTTGGTTTTGATTTGCATTTCTCTTATTACTAGAGGTGTTGAACATTTTTTCATATGTTTGTTGATTGCTTGTAGATCTTCTTCTGTGAAGTGTCTGTTCATATCCTTAGCCCATTTGTTGATTCGGTTATTTGCATTCTTGGTGTAGAGTTTTTTGAGTTCTTTATAGATTCTGGAAATTAGAGCTCTATCTGAAGTATGAGTGATAAAGATTTTCTCCCACTCTGTAGGTTCTCTCTTCACATTGCTGATAGTTTCCTTTGCTGAGAGAAAGCTTTTTAGTTTGAATCTATCCCAGTTATTGATTCTTGCTTTTATTTCTTGTGCTATGGGAGTCCTGTTGAGGAAGTCTGGTCCTAAGCCGACATGTTGAAGCTCTGGACCTACTTTTTCTTCTATAAGATGCAGGGTTTCTGGTCTGATTCCGAGGTCCTTAATCCATTCTGAGTTTAGTTTCATGCATGATGAGAGATATGGGCTTAGTTTCATTGTGTTGCATATGGATTTCCAGTTTTCCCAGCACCATTTGTTGAAGAGGCTATCTTTCCTCCATTGCATATTTTTGGCACCTTTGTCTAGTATGAGAAAATTGTATTTATTTGGGTTCGTATCCGTGTCCTCTATTCTGTACCATTGATCTTGTTGGTAGGCTTTTGAAGACTTCTTCTATTTCATTACTTGAAATTGATCTATTTAAACTGTGTATGTACTCCTGGTTCAGTTTAGGTAAGTCTTATGTCTCCAGAAACTTGTTGATGTCTTTGAGATTTTCTATTTGATGGAATATAGATTTTCAAAATAGCTTCTAATTATGTTTTGTATTTCAATTATGTCTATTGTGATATTTCCTTGTTCATTACAAATTTTTGTAATTTGGGCTTTCTCTCTTCTTCTCTTTGTTAGTGTGGCTAAAGGTTTATCAATTTTGTTTATTTTTTCAAAGAACCAACTATTTTTTTTGTCAGTTTTTTCTATTGTTTCTTTTGTTTCAAATTCGTTGATTTCAGCTCTGGTTTTGACTATTGCCTGTCTTCTACAACTTTTGGTGTTGCTCTGTTCTTTTTCTCGGGCTTTGAGCTATAGTGTTAGGTCATTTATTTGTTGATTTTTTTCTTCTTTCATGAATGTGCTCCATGAAATAAATTTCCCTCTAAGAACTGCTTTCATAGTGTCCCAGAGATTTTGATATGATGTTTCTTTGTTCTCATTTACCTCTAAGAATTTTTTAATTTCCTTCCTGATATCTTCTGTTATCCATTCATCTTACAATAGCATATTATTTAATCTCCAGGTGTTGGAGTAGTTTCTGTTTTTTACTCTGTCATTTATTTCTAATTTCAATCCATTATGATCTGATAGAATACAAGGTATTATCTCTATCTTCTTGTATTTGCTAACAGTAGCTTTGTGGCATAATATATGGTTTATTTTAGAGAGGAATTCATGTGCTGCTGAGAAGAAAGTGTATGTGCCCTTTGTTGGATGGTATATACTATGAATGTCCATTAAGTCTAAATTATTGATTTGTTATTGAGATCTATGGTTTCTTTGTTCAATTTTTTTTTTTTTGTGGTGCTGGGGATTGAACCCAGGGCCTTGTGTTTGCAAGGCAAGCACTCTACCAACTGAGCTATCTCCCCAGCCCTCTTTGTTCAGTTTTTGTTTGGAGGATCTGTCCAGTGGAGAGAGAGGTGTGTTAAAATCGCCTAATATTATTGTTTTGTGGTCTATTTGATTTCTGTAATTGAGAAGGATTTGTTTGACGTACATGGATGAGCCATTGTTTGGGGCATAGATATTTATGATTGTTATATCTTGCTGATTTATGCTTCCTTTAAGCAGTATGTAATGTCCTTCTTTATCCCTTCTGACTAACTTTGGCTTGAAGTCCACATTATCTGAAATGAGGATGGATACTCCAGCTTTTTTGCTGAGTCCATGTGCATGGTATGGTTTTCCCCATCCTTTCACCTTTAGTCTATGGGTATCTCTTTCTATGAGATGAGTCTATTGTAGGCAACATATTGTTGGATTTTTCTTTTTAATCCAATATGCCAGTCTATGTCTTTTGATTGATGAGTTCAGGCCATTAACATTCAGGGTTATTATTGAGATATGATTTGTATTCCCGGTCATTTGGTTCATTTTTTTAATTTACACAACTTGATTTCTCCTTTATTTGGTTGTTACTTTAGGGTAGTTCCTCCCTTTGCTGATTTACATTGTTGTTTTTCATCTCTTCCTCATGGAATATTTTGCTGAGAATGTTCTGTAATGCCAGTTTTCTTTTTGTAAATTCTTTTAGCTTTTGTTTATCATGGAAGGATTTTATTTTGTCGTCAAATCTGAAGGTAAGTTTTGCTGGGTATAAGATTCTTGGTTGGCATCTGTTTTCTTTCAGATTTTGAAAAATGTTGTTCCAGGCCCTTCGTGCTTTTAGTGTCTGGATTGAAAAATCTGCTGATATCCTTATTGTTTTCCCCCTGAATGTAATTTGATTCTTTTCTCTTGCAGCCTTTAAAATTCTGTCTTCATTTTGTATGTTAGGTATTTTCATAATAATTTGCCTTGGTGTGGGTCTGTTGTCATTTTGTATATTTGGAGTCCTATAAGCCTCTTGAACTTGATTTTTCATTTCATTCTTCAGATTTGGGGAATTTTCTGATATTATCTCATTGAATAGATTGTTCATTCCTTTGGTTTGTTTCTCTAAGCCTTCCTCAATCCCAATAATTCTTAAATTTGGTCCTCATAATATCCCATAATTCTTGTAGATTCTATTCATGATTTCTTACCATCTTCACTGTTTGGTCAACTTTGTTTTCAAGATTAAATATTTTTTCTTCAATATCCGAGTTTCTATCTTCCAGGTGTTCTATCGTATAGGTTATGCTTTCTATGGAGTTTTTAATTTGGTTTATTGTTTCCTTCATTTCAAGGATTTCTGTTTGTTTTTTTTCAATATCTCTAACTCTTTATTGAAATGGTCTTTTGCTTCCTGTATTTGCTCTTTTAATTGTCGATTGGTGCGTTCATTCAATGCCTGCATTTGCTCTTTCATTTCATCGTTTGCTTCTCTTATCATGTTAATTATGTACATTCTGAACTCCCTTTCTGACATTTCTTCAGCCATGCTGTCATTGGATTTTATTGCTATACCATCTAGGTTTGTTTGGGACATTTTCTTCCCTTGTTTTCTCATATTGTTCAGGGATCTACCTCTCTAATAGTGAAACTCTGGGATATTGCAGATTTCCTCTATTGACATATAGTGTCCCTGTAGATTTTGAATAACTCACCTCTTAGCCTTCAGTAGCCTGACGTCTTGGAGGAACTTGATAATGGGGTGCTCCACTAGGAAGCTGCCCCTCTAGGGGTGGTGGCCTTCAGGTGGGGTATATTCCCTGGTGGCTCTGAGTTGGTCCCAAGTCTCTCAATACCTCCTCTTCTTGGCTCCTCGGTCTTGTCAAAGGTCCTCTAGTCTCCTGTAGGTGTCATCAGGAAGGGAGTTGCCCTTCCAATGATGATGGCCACGCCCTCAGGAGTAATTCAAAATGCCTGCACAAGCCTATAAAGAAGCCTCTGGCTAGCTCTGTGATGGCAACAAACCTCGGTGTGTTGTTGGGCGGGGTTGTTCAGTGATGGTGTCTGTCTTTGACCTGCTGGTCGGCGGGTTGGCTACCCGCCACCCAGCTCCACTAGGCAGGTGTGTTGGGTGCCTGCCTGCTACTTCTGTGATGCAAGCGGCCTGACTCACCCACTAGCTCGCTCCACGACTGTGACCAACCAATGATGGCACCAACCTAGGTCATTTGTCAACTCTTAATCACATATATTTTTAATCTCAGATGCACTTTTTCTCCTATAAATTTATTTTGGGTCATTTTAAAATCTTCCATGTTTCTCCTTAGCTTGCCCATTTTTTTTTTTAGATTTTTGTATATATGGAATATATTATAATAACTGTTTTAAGATCTTGTCCATTAATTATGTCATTTGGGTTATCTGCATTAGTTAGGATCATTTAATTTTTTTTTCATTGTGGGCCATGTTTTCCTCCATTTGTGCATTCTTAGGAACATTTTATTTGGAATCCAGATATCATTGTGAATTTCAATATGTTGGGTGCTGAATATAAATATATACACACACACACACATATATACACACATAAACATATGTATATAAAATTTATATATGTATATATATTTAAATTTGATACTGCTGAAGCTTGCCTTTAAGACTTGTTAAGTGGAACCAGAGTAATATTTAGTTTAGGGCTAATTTCCTCACAGTTCTGATAAAAAAAAACTCTGAGTACCCTACTTTGAGTACTATAGAGTACTTTGCACACTATTACCAGTCCTGTTGGAGTCTTGAAGATTTTTCTCCTTAACCCTCATGAGTATTTTTTTTCTTGTTCTATGGCACCTATATTAAGAGAACTCTGCTGAACGCTCAACAGGACACCCTGTAGATCTCCGAATCTCTCTCTCTCTGCATCCTTTCTCTCTGTTACACTGCCCTGTGAACTCTAAATATCTTGTTCTCCCTGGATCCCCAGTTCTGTCTCTTTGACTCAGGGTGACCATTAGCATTCTCCTGGGTTTCTTGTTCCTGTGCACAGTGTAGAAGCTTTCACTAGGTCTGAAGTTTCACCTTGCTATTGTATTATCTCAAAGGAATCACTATTCTTCATCATCGCATGCCCAATACATTGAAAAGTAATGCTTTATATACATTTGTCTATTGGTTTCATTGTTGTAGAGAGTAGGGTAAATGTAGCTCTGGTCACAGTTTCTTAGTGAGAAGTAGACTTTTATCCCTTGGAGTTTTACTGATAACTACTTAACCATATCAAATCCCTTCTCATCTGTAAAACTTAAAATTATTCATGTTTTACTAATTGAACATTGGCTATTCATACAACTAGAGTTTGAAATAAATTAGATATAAAAAAAATGGAAGCTAACATTTATTTGGTACTTACTGTTTCTGGGCAAATTGTGCACTTAGAATTCACCCAGTGACTGTTAGCTGACTCTGAACATCCCTTATTAAATTTGATTTAATATTGTAGTGCCCCTAGAAGTGTACATGAATTCATGATTATATCACATTTATTGAGATGATACTGTATAAGTATATAAGGTCTGGCTGCAGAGAGGAACCAAACAAGTTTGAAAAACTACAAAATTTAAACATTGGATCTTTGACATTCAGAGGCTAAAAAATTACGTATTATCTCAATAATAAAAGTCCCTACGTTACTTGGATTGCCTTATATTTAGAATACCTTTAGAAGTAAATACTACAGAACAATAGAATCTTATAAAATTAGACTTTAGTTTTAAATTTGAATTTTAATTACAATACAATATAGAGATTTTATAAAATGCTTTGAAAATACAGAAAAGCAGAAAGAAGAAAGTTAAAATAACAAATAATTTCAGTATTTGCTCATAAGTACTGTCTAACCAGTACTTATGAAAACATGTTTCAGTCTTTATCTAAATGTGCATATATATGTGCGCACTTATGTTATATCATAGGATTATATTGTTATTGTCTTAGTAATGTGTCCTTATGAATCATATAGATTTATACTTTTTTGTGGTACTGGGGATAGAACCCAGGGCCTTGCACATGCTAGGCAAGCACTCTACTGCTGAACTACATCCTCAGCCTAGTTTTATAATTTTTATAACATTTATAAAAATAGTTTTTGAGAAAACAGTCTTGTAATTTATGCACTTGTGAAGACTTTTATAAAGAAATTCTATATCACTGTTTTCACATCATTATCATTTTGACCTATCCAAAGATGATACTTTTGTATCTGTTTAGAATTTGCTTTTTAAAAAATCACTTTAAAAAAAATAATGATATAGCCAGTGGTGTACTGGAGTCCTTTCAATCTGCTTTTTAAGAGTTGAATATTGTCATTCCTTCCTAATTTTGTATGTAGTAATATCACATTCGTTGGTTGAAGTCACCATGGGAGTATTTTCAACACAACAATAGGAAAATGGTACTAATTAGAGCCTTTTTTCTTGTAGAACCAGTTATTATACATTCACTAGTCCACCTCTAGATATAGATATGCCACAGAGCACTACGCTTTTAAAAGAAGATGCAAATAGATAAGGAAAAAGTTAAATCATAGAAAATATGTATATTATATTCCTATTTTTAAAATAAGAGTCCTACATGGTGCTTATTTTTATATGTAAAGGAAACATTTGAAAGGACTACAGTTACCTCTAAGAATTATGTCTGTGAAGTAATGTGAAAAAATTGTTAAAATTTTATGAACACCTGCATACTTCTAGATGTTTATAATGAATCTGTTTCACT
Organism: Sciurus carolinensis; assembly: GCF_902686445.1. NCBI lineage: Eukaryota > Metazoa > Chordata > Mammalia > Rodentia > Sciuridae > Sciurus > Sciurus carolinensis. The sequence goes on along the minus strand of NC_062232.1, from coordinate 122,981,751 downwards.
TTGGTGATTTATATACATACATACATACACATACACACACACACACACACACATACACATACATATATATATAAATTTATATTTTTTCAAGAAAATAAATTTATTGTACAGGTACTGTCTTGAAGAAATTAAGATAATAATGGTAATGGAAGACATTTATTTACTGTTTACAAAGAATTAGATGTGCACTGTGATAGGGAGTTTCACATCATCTAATCCCCCAAACCCTCTGTGATTTAGATTTTATTGTCCTTATTTTGCAGAAGGATCAAATGAAGTGGACAGAAGTTATATCTCACTCATGATCAGATAGGTAATTAGTGTGTGAATGTTTGTTTTATGTTTATTCTTTTTAGTAATATACACCAGGATATACCCTATAAAGCTATTTCCCTTTTACTTAATGGAGAACTCCACTTGGTTGTTTTGGAGCTTCTGATTTGTAATTCCCATCCTGGACTGAATGACAATTGTTGAAATTGACAATTGTTGATATATGCTGGATGGACAGGTTGAGGAAGGGTGGAGTTGGAATAGTGTTATCACTGATTAATGGTAAGTATAAGATATATTTGAAAGGTAAAGAGATATTGCAAAGGGTTTAGACAGATGAGACTAATTGAAAATGGAGATCATGTCTATAATTACTAATTAGAAAAGAATGAAGTTGGGAAAATGCTAGATGCAAAATTACACAACAGATTACAAATGACTTGGCAGATGGGTGAAATCAGGACAGCAGGGGCTTGTGTATGTGATAACAGGGACTGTTATGATAAGATAAGCTCAAAATTGTGCACCAGTAAGTGAGGAGGATTCATAAAAAAATATAGTAGTAATGAGATAAACAGTTTCATTACTAAGTATGTTTCTCATGTTTATGGGCTGAGAAATGAGGCAAAACAATTGTTCTTAACATGCTTGTGCCGAAACAGATTGTTAATTGATCGAAGTTTAAGAATAAAGTTTTAGCTTTATTTTCAGATAACAACCAGATCCAAAAGAAGCAAAACCTGGTGAGTAATTAGGTGAAGAGGAATGGGAACAGTATTCTGTGGAAGGCAATTCCCCAGAGAGGGAAACTGAGAGATGTCCAGGCTTCATATTCCCTGTGCAAAGTAATTCTCTTCCCTCCCAACATATATCTAGCTGTGTGAATTTGGACAAATGGCTTCATCTTGTCATTTGTGTCTCAGCTACCTTGTGTGCACTCGAGGGTCTTTGAGATACTTCAATAAGTTGAGTGAAAAATCAAATAAATATGTGAAAATACTTATTAGATTGCAACCATTAGCAAGTTGGATAATGACTAGTCCAGTGTGAGATGTTGGGACACTGCACTATTGAAAGGCATGTAGACTGATGCAGCCATTCTGGAGAGTAATTGGCACTAATTAGTCAAGTATATGAGAAACCTAAAACCTAACAATTTTGGTTGTGAATATTTGTCCCAAAAAATTTTCATGCAAGTAAATCAATTTTCACATACTGTACAAATTACAAAGGAGAAATCTAACAGTGTGGCAAGAACCATAAATATTACTGAAGTTTGTACCTGAAATCATTTCCAGGTGACACCAGAAACCTCCTTCTAGTTTCACATTCTAACTGCTTAACATAACAAAATACTTTCTGCTCTTATTAAACCTTAAGATAAGAGATTAATATTGTTTTAAAACCACACTTTTGTAAATCATTTCAGAGTGTATACAATTTGTTGTTGACTTTGATTCTGGAATGCCTTTAAAAAGTTAGAGGACTATGCAGTCAAATAAACTGCAAACTTTTCCTGAAAAAATGCTCAATGCTAGGTCCTCTTCTAGGTTTCCCTGATAAGGAGATATACAAGGGAGAGACACCCTGGCCTCAAGAATTTCACGTGGTCTCAGAAAACATTTTAGAAACAACTAAAACACTTCTTTTCTCACCTGTCAGCATCAAGAGAGAAGTTTATTTCAGATTTTAAGTCAATGATATGGTATCTTTTATCTGGACTGCAGCTCCCTAATTAAATCTTTCTGGTGTTTTAACTCCAGGGAAACCCACTTGATGATTCAAAGTCAGTCACTGAATGTGATTTAAAATCAATATGAATGAAAGACGCCCTGGGTGTGCTGTCCTTTCATAGGAAGTGGGAGCACTTTCATGCCTTGTTTGCAGAAAATCGATTATCTAAAGCAGCTATCAGGATGATGTAGACCTAGAAAACTTATGTCTAAGGATAGACCAGTGTTGTTATTCCTACTCTGCATATATTATAACCATTTACCATTATTGTACTTTTATACTTTCTGGTAGGATCTACTGAAGTACATGCTGTTTCAGGGGAACGTGGCATATTTCTATGCCTGAAGATCTGAGATTGTTTCTCCAAACAGCTCTGATATATATATAAATATGCAAGAACACATTGGCACATTCCACAAAAAATTAAGGATACTCAGAGTTAATAAAGGATCCAAGGATACTGAGGGTCTAGAAATAACACAAATAATAAAATCCATGAACTGAGAAAATACATACCTAAATAGAACAACAGGAAAATAAGATCAATATCATATGGGTGTGGTATCTCTTGAAAAGTATATTATGTTACACTTTATGTCATCATCTCCTATTGTAAAAGCTGTCATTTTTTTCTTTAGTACTTACAAAATATAGTGCAAACTGTTTAAATTTATACAGAGGGCTCCTATAAGCTCCAACTTACCTTTCTAGCCGTATCTGTGATAACTTATATTGAAGCAATCTCTACTTAAGAAAAACTGACTACTACAGTGATTTCATTTAAAGCCTTTCTGTTTCCCCCTTTCTATATCTATACTATTCTTTGTGAACCCAAATCTAACATCCTTCCAAATTCATCCTAATGGCCACCTCCCAAAGTTTCCCCCTCATTTACCTCATCAAATATTACTTTTTCTATTCTGTACAAATTCATTTTATTGTTTAGTGCATGCCATTTTTATGATAGTTAGTGGAATATGTGGCTTATCAGATACATGTAGCAGAAGGGTAAGTGCATTGGAAATCAACAGTGTTATGTAAAATCAGGGTACATTGTCAGTAGAAAAATTTTAGGATTATAAGGTGAGAGAGCCACTTTATTCTACTATGTCTAAAAATCTGTTTTGATAATATACTAAAAATATACACAAAATGGAGGGGAAGAGGTAGAAGGGATTTAAACCAGAAGCATCTTTCAGTAGAAGTGAACAGAAGCTTCATATTCTTGTACTAAGATAACTCTTTTGCAGAATACCATAGGCAGAAGTCAAGAGAGTGCCCATGGATTCAGAAGACTACTGTAGAGCAGGCCCAGAAGCCTCCTTCAGCAGAAGTCAAGTTGGAGTTTATGTACTAAAAGTATGAAAAGCTCTTTGTAGTATTCCACACATCCATTATCAGGATCAAGGGGGAGTCCCAGAATTTTGCGCAATCCTAGCAGGGTCCTTTACCTCAATGTTCTCCCTACAGACTTGCCATCCCTTTTTGCCTTGAGAGTACCATCATTAAATTTTATCCTGTTCTCTTCAACAAATGGTGTTGGGAGAAAGTAGACATTCACAAGCAAAAGAATTAAGTTAGGCCCTTTTCTTATAGCATATTAAAATGAACTCACAATGGATCCAAGATTTAATATAAGACCTGAACCTATAAAGCTAGAGAAACACCAGGAAAACCGTTTGTGACATTGAGTCTGCCCAATGATGTCTTGCATATGATCCCCAAAGAACAGCAACAACAACAACAAAATATCAGTGAGACTACATCAGACTAAAGAGCTTCTGCACAGCGAAGAGAACAATCAACAAAATAAAAAGAATGGGATGGAATAGGAGAAAATATTCACAAAGCATATATCTTCTAAGGGGTTAATTTTCAAAATATATAAGGAACTCATAAAACTCAATGGCAAAATAGCAAATAACCCCATAAAATAGGCAAAGGATTTGAATAGACATTTCTCCAAAGAAGATATACAAATGGTCAATTGGTATGTGAAAAGATGCCCACAGTCCATTGATCAGGGAACTGCAAATAAAAATCACACTGCAGTATCATTTCTCACATGTTAAAATTGCCATTATCAAACAGACACTAAAAAACAAAGTGAGAATTTAGAGAAATTGGAACCTTTGTGCACTGTTGGTGTGCATGCGAAATGATGCATCTGTTATAGAAAACATTATGGAAGTTTCTCAAAAAATTAAAACTAGAATTATTATATTATCCATAAATGTAACCTCTGGGTATTTTATCCCAAGAATTGAAATCAGAAACTTGAAAAGGTATTTGCAATCACATATTCATTATAGCACTATTCATAATATTCAAGATTGGAAATAATCTAAATGTTCATTAACAGATGAAGGAATAAAGGAAATTGGTGTATACGCACAATGGGATATTATTAGCTTAAAATGATGGGGAATCCTGTATATGCTGCGATTTGAGTGAATCTGGAAGTATCATGCTAATGAAATAAGCTAGACAAAGAAGTACAAATGCTTCATGAGTCCCCCTATATATTATATCTAAAGTACTCAATCTCACAGAAACAAAATGTAAAATCACGGTTGCCAGTGGGTGGAGGCCAAGGACAAAATGAGAGTTGCTGTTTGATGAATATGGAGTTTCAGAAATGCAAGTTGAAAAATTTTAGAGATCTGCTGTAAAACAATGTACTTATAGTTAACAAAATTAAATAATTAAAATTTAAGAGGAAATAATCCATGTTATATGTCTTTTTGCTTAAACAAACAGAAAAATGTAATCTAGTAAGTAGGCCAGCCAGAGTCCTGGGTCATCCATCTCTCATTTCCTGGACTCTAAAATCCATACTGGAAATTCCTGTCTTAACATTTCTTCTTCCCTTTTTTAACTATTAAAACTCATTCACTGGGCCCTCTAGAAATGGTCACCATTAACGTAAACCTCTTCATGAGAGGTTTGAGAAAATAAGCCACTTGGACAATATAGACCCCATTGTCTCTCCATTGTTACAGGTAATTTTACATGTTGCCTTCCTGCCACTCTCTCCAAAACTACTACTGTTTCCATTCTGGACAATTTCAATATACACAGATGGTTCTAACCGTCTCATTTCCTTTCTTTCTCCTCAGTGAGCTTGTTTTCTACCCCTTAGCTTAGCACTGCCATTACCCTACTCTAGACTTTATCATTTCCAATCACCCCAACTCCTCCCTAATCCCACTGCTTGACACTACCTCCTAAATTTCCAGTTCACTCCATTTAGTATGTTATCAGAACCCTAGGATCTCCAATATATTGAAACTACAACCTGTTTCTGTATTGGTCACCCTACTTACATCTTCACATCCTACATTTTTCAGATTACATTTGATATTCAATTAGCAATAATAATGAATTTTACATATGCTACTCTTTTGTCCCTTTTTAGCCACACTGTTGTACTCATGTAGCTAAATCACAACTATAATATCTGGTTCAGGCTAGCTCTTCACGTCCCCCACATCAGTTTCCATGAATCTCAGTGTTGCTAGGAAAAACACATTCACATCCATACAGATTAGTCTCATTTTATGTTCACTATCAATAACCTCGTGAGCTGAGTATTATATTTCCCTAATCTGTGTACTCTCCCACTTGTCTAGCTGACCTATCATGCTTTCCCCTTTCTCTTTAAACCCATAGCGAGGATGGTGAAACACCTCAGTTTGATGATTGTGATTCCTAATTCACAGAAAAAAATAGAAACAATCAAAAAAGAAATCCTTCCTTAACAGCATCTTTGCACATATAAACTCCTTTGTCTCACTGTACTGAAAGGTAAGTACTTCTAGCTACTCACTCATCAGATGCCATATCCTTCTGCCTATTCAAATAAATTGTTTCAATAGAATTGTTTTCTTCTTCATCATCAGCATTTTTACTAGTGGGTAGTGCCCAACAGCACATAAACATGCTGTCAATTCCCTTATAAACAAAATAAATCCCTTGAATTATCTTCCCCTCCAGCTACAGCTCTAATTCTCTACTTTCCTTTAAAGTGTAAAAGTCCTCAAAAGAGTTGTTCATATTGATTCCTCTAATTTTCCTCTCCACTTTCTTTTTGACTCCAACATCGTCTGCATTTCTTCACTAAAACTGTTAGTGCTGGTTTAAAACTATTTCTGTTAATTCTTTGATACTTCTCCCATGGAGAATACAGTCTAAGTTTTCTCCCTTTTAGTGGGACTGGCTTTATTGACTCACTTCTAATGGGGAAAACACTGAAGAAATAATGTGTGACTCCCACGGCTGGTATTAAGAGGTGCTACTGCTTCCACGTGGCTTGCTTTCTTGGGATGCCCATTCTTGGAACCAAGTTACCACACATTAAATAAGGGCAGGACAATTTGAGAGTCTGGCTGTGGGTGTTCAGTTGACAGTTCCAACAGGTAACCAGCATCCATTTCAAGACGTGGATGAGGAATACTATAAGATGGCAACCGTCTCTGCTACAACTAAGTACAGCTACATGGGACTCCATGTGAAAATTTCCTAGCAGAGCCAAATTAAACCTGAGAACTGTGAGAGATCATAATCAAATGAATTTTGCTGTTTTGAGTCACTATATTTTGGGCTAAATTTTTATATATCAATAGATAATTGAAACATCGCTTTCCTCATGGTCACCAAATTGGTCGTTTGTCTTTCACATGTTACTTGGATTATCAGTAGCATTTGACACAGTTGTTATTTTTTAAAATTTTTTTAGTTGTAGATGGACACAATACTTTTATTTTTCTTATTTACTTTTATGTGGTACTGAGAATTGAAACCAGTGCTTCACATGTGTGAGGCAAGTGCTCTACCACTGAGTCACAACCCCAGCCTTCACTCTCCTTCCTGAGACACTGTTTTCATTAGATGATTTCCTGACTAACCTTTAACACGTCTGCCTGCTTCTCCTTGTTTTCCTTTGCTATTTTCCCCACATCTCACAAATATGTTAGAGGCATAATCCTTGGACCTCTTCTCACCTTCACATATACTCACTCTTTTGTTGATTTCATCTAGGTGTAGGCTTTAAATACCATCAATATGTTGATAACTCCCCAATTTCTCTCTCCTACCCAGTTTTCTCATTTGAGCTCCAAACTTGTTAATATGAGAAATCACATAACAACTTAGATGACATATAAGCAGCTCCAATGTAACACATACAAAAACTGAGCTCCTAATATTCTTCCCCCAAACTGCTACTCTCTCAAGTTTACTCATATCAGTAAGTGCCAATGACATCCTACCAATTTCTTAAATCCCAAACCTTAGAGGTCCCTTGACTCTTATCTCTTACAAACCAAGTTCTTTACAAGTGTAAATACTGTTTTTTATCTCTAAAATGCATCAATATTCTACAAGTTCTCAGTGCCTCCACTGCTACCTCCCTAGTTCATCTCACCATTATCCATCACATGGATTATTGCCTCAGTCTTCCAACTGGTCTTCTTGCTCTCTTAAAGACTGTTGTCAACACTGTAGCTAGGGTATAATCCTTGTAAAATGCAAGTAAGATAATGGCTCTGATCAGACTCATTCAGAGTAGAAACAAAAATTCTTACAGTGCCATCTGATGGGATGTAACTGCCCTTAATAAATAATATGAATGGAATTTGAATAAAAAAGAATTAGATGCAGTCAATGCAGCTACAAAAGAGGAGAGTTTGCAGCATTGGAAAGAAGTCTAGATACATAAAATAGGGAAAATGCATAAGGAAGACTACCTCCAATTTCTTCCCTACACTGCAACTACAGTGACCTTTCTAATGGGCAATTTTTGCCACATCATTCTTCTGCTTTAAATTCATCATGACTCCCCATGAGCAGGACAGAGTCCTAACTTAACCTACCAGAAGTATATATAGTAGAAGTAATTTGTAATAAAATGAAAGGTCTTAAAAAGAAAATTTGGAGTTTATGGTGATAGGAAAATGCTGGCATGTCCTTAAGAAATTGATAGTTTAAGATTTGTTTTCTCTAAGTTTTACACTCATGATAGTAAAAGGATGAATTTTATTGGAGGCAAGAATACCAACAGGTGAATATTTCAAAAATTTGACCAAGAGTTGAATAGAATATGAACAAAAGTAATGTGGTGTATTTGAGTTATGGACATGAATCTGAAAAGATGTGACAATGGGTTATTAGAAAGAGCAAGAAATCAAGAATCGCCTCCCACACACACAGATGCACACACAAGCACACATATTGTGGGAGAACAGGTACATAATGAACCCATGAACCGGAATAGATTTATTCTAAGAGGGATATGTCTATGAGAGAAAATAATTATTTTATTTCCAGTGAGTTTAGTTGCCTCTGTGTCACTTAGGTGGAGATGTCCTATTGAAAGTATCATCTCAGAGTTCAAAAGAAAGTTCAGACTAGAAATTACAGAAGTGTAGTAAGAAAATCAATCAATATGAGTAAAAGAAATCACTGAAGGAAAATCGTATAAAACAAAACAGAACAAGAATAGATCAAATCAAGAACAGAATTGAACCTGCTCTGGATTTTTTTTTTAATTTTTGCTTTAACTAATTATTGTTATCCTTCATTGTATGTTATCAACATACTATTATCTAACTCCACCCAAAAGGGGGAAATAGTACAAATATTAAAATATGGTTGCCTCTAGAATAACCAGGTGTTATGGTTATTTTATTATTATTTTTTGTGCTGCTGGGAATTGAACCCAGGACCTTGTGCAGGTGAGGCAAGTACTCTACCAACTGAGCTATATCTCCAACCCATAATTATTATTATTATAGTTATTTTAATGCTCCATTTTTACATACTTCTGAAGGAATGAATTATTAAAACAATTGTTTTCTGATTCAAATATAACCTGTTGTGCCAGGAAAATGCATTGATTTATTTCGGTCTCATGTATTGGCATCCTAAAAACATTTTCCTTATAATTTAAGATCCACTGTACACATTCATATATTTATGTTGGGATCTCCTTAAACAAAGTCCCTTTTCAAATATCGGGTATAGGACTCTGAATTATTCTGATTTTCATTCAAACTCTTGCATCTGTCTGAAGATGGTATGTCTCTCCTAAGTAGTGGAAGAAAAGGAGACATCAGAAATCAATGAATGCCCATTAAATCCTAATCGATTAAACAGTCAAGATAGGACTCAATAGCTGTGCTTGGTCATTTTCCAATTTGCTTTCAGAAACATTCCTCACTCAAATATAGCATCATCATTCCTGTAACAAGAACAATGCCACTTCCTGAAGTTATTCTGAAAGTCAAAAGCAAAATTGGGTTATAAACTTGGCCCAGCTTTTTATTAGCCATGTGATGTTCACAAGTAACTTGACCTCTTTAAGACTCAGTTTCCTTACTAATATTTTAAAAATACTGAAAACACTTATCAAGAGGGTTAAATAAAAACTACCATGTCACATTCAAGACATTAATCCTCTTCAATTTAGTTCCATGAACAAGGCATTTTTGTCTATTGTACTTTTTGATGTATCTTAGGTGCTCAGTAAAATACTGGTACAAAGTAGGTATTCAGTAAACATTGCTTGAATTAACGAATTGATTTGGCTTTTATCTGATTTTAAAGTCATTGAATGTGCATACTAAATAAAAATCATATAAGAAAATATTTGAAAAACATAATATATAGATAGATATGAGCCCAAAAGACTTCATGAAGTCTATAGGATCATAACAAAACTTATTTTAAATGAGAAACATCAATAAAATGGTAGAAAGTGTTGAGATATAAAAGAGGGGAATTCTCAATGTTATACATTCTACTCATTTGAATTTGAAAATATGCTTAGGAAAAGAAACTCAAATTAAAACAAAATAAATTTTTACCAGGAGGTAGAATTTATAAAGTTATTTTTAATGTATTCTTACCTGTATTCTCAAACTCTACTTGAAGTATCAATTTCTTTCCTTAGTTAACATAATGATTTTTCTTAGCCTTCGACTGTGCTATCTGTGTCTACTATGCAAACACATTTTTAATGTAGGAGCTTAGATACTGGTGAGAGTTTTCATGAATGAACATTGTAAATCAGTCTAGTTTATTTATCTGTATATCAGACTGAAGATACATAGTACCATTTTACAAAACTTTTGCTTTTACAGAAATTAATTTTTCTTCTTGCTTTTGCTTTCATGCTATTTTTAAAAGATTATGTGTTCTAATGGTTCAGATATTTTCCCCTGAGGTCATTTTAATTTTTCCTTGTCCATTGCAGTGTTTTCTTAATATCATCTTTTGTAGACAGCATGTAGTTTGGTCTTAGCTTTCATTTTTAATCCACTATGGCAATATCTGTTATTTAGCTGATTTCTATTTAAAGCGATTTTTATAGTTGGGATAATATGTACCAATTTGTAACTACTTTCTCTGAGTTATATGTGTTCTTTGTTTCTTTTTTTCCCTTTCCATCTTGTTTTGTCTTCTGTACTTCTGATTAGTTCATATGATTCTATTTTTCTCTCCTAAGCATAGAAATTATACATCTTTTTCAACTTGTTTTTGTAGATGGGACTGCCCTAGAGTTTCCAAAATAAAATTAAAATTGAACTAGATAATTTCAAAGTAACATTTTATCACTTTGTGTGTATTGACTATAATTTATAAGTGAATATTCCCAATTCCTACTTCCTGTCCTATCTGACATTGCTGTCATTTATCCATATGCTATAATTACCCAATATATTGTTATCACTATTACTTTGAATGTTATCTAGTAGAAGAATTAAGAATAAGAAAAATAAGTTCTGGCCCACATCATTTTTCTTTATCCTGAAAAATTTTAAACATTTCTTGGGCAGTTTTACTGATGATGGATTCATTTAGTTTTTTCTGAGATAGTCTATGATTTTCTTTCCCTTCTGAAGACAACTTTGCAGTGTACAGAAACCTGGGCTACTTATTTTCTTTCAACACTTTTAAAATTTCACTCCACTTCTTGTTTTCATGGATTTTTAAAAATGTGAAGTCCTCTGTAATACTTGTTCCTTGGTAGATAAAATGTTTTTCCACCTTTCAGCTTTTTTCTCCCAAAGTTATATCTGTCTTTGGCTTTCTGTATTTTGAACAATGCTTTAGTATGTATTATATTGCTATTTTTTTCTACTTAATATTTTTATGAGCTTCCTCTATCTGTGGTTTGTTGTCAGTCCTTAATTTAGCGAAGTCCACCATTATTACTTCAGATATTTCTCCTGATCTATTCTTTCTTCTTTCTGTTATGCTACACTTTTTGATATATGTACTTGCTGTACCTCTTGAAATTGTCCCACAGTTCTTGGTTCTTCAGTTCTATTCCTTTCATTTTTCTTCTTTTTGCATTTCAGTTTGGAAGGCTTCTATTAGTATCTTCAAGGTCACTGATCTTTTTCCTCAGCTGTGTCCAGTCTACTGATGAACCCATAAAAGATGTTCTCCATTTCTGCTGTTTTCAATTCCTAGCTCTTAATTTTTCTGAGAATTTCCATCTCTCTGTTTACATTATCCATTTGTTTTTGGACATTGTGTATGTTTTTCAATACAGCTCTTAACCTATTAATCAAAATTATGCTTAATTCCCTGCCTGAGAATTCCAAAATCTGTATCATATCCAAATCTGGTTATGATGTGTGATTTGTCTCTTAAAATTGTGTTTTTTCTTGTCATGTGGATCTGTGTTTTTTATTGAAATCCAGAGATAATGTATCAGGTAATAGAGACTGAGGTAAGTAGACAATTAATGTGAGGATTATCAAATAACAAATCCAGTCTTGAGTAAGGAGAGCCTTTATTTGAAAAGATTAGTGCAATAGGGAAAACAAAATCTGTTAAGTGTCTCAAAAGCTAGAATTACATTTTATTTAGAGTGAGGAGTAAGTAGGGCTAATAGGAACTGTTTGTGGGAGTGTGAGATGAACCAGCAACATGATCAGACTATTCATAAGATGTTCATGTTTATAAAATGTGACTGGCAACTGGATTCAGAAATTTCTTGCATTGTAGTCACTCAGTATTCAGGAAGGATTATTAAGAATTCCAATACTTGTTTTAAATTGGGGCTAAGTCAAAGTTCAGCACCCTGTGGGAAGGAGAGAAGCTAACTAAATTTGCTTAAGTCAAGATAACAGGCATTTTGTTTTCATTAATTAGTGGGAACAAACAGGTCAGCTAATTTATCAGTAACAAGACAAAGAATGGGAATTTGGAGGGTCTGTATCTGGCTTTGTCTTAGGTAAACAAGAGAGTTATCTATAAGTCTTAGCTAAGTAATTCAGGGAGCAGAAATTATTTGCAGTAAGCTATTTCCAACAATACAGAGGGTGGTGGAATTTCTTTAACAGTAATCGTTTTCCAGGATCACAGGGCTCAGGTACAGTTTAATATTGCCTGATTTTATATTAGTCTGGCTAGCAGTTGGACTGGTTTAACGTTTGCTGTAGCTTTAGATGCCAGAGGCTTCAACATTTTTTAAGTATCTGCTATGGTTTGTCCACATCAAAACTCATGTTGGAAGTTGATTCCTAATATACAGATGTTGAGATGTAGTGGGGCCTAGTGGAAGGTGTTTGGGTCATAGGGGTGGAGACTACACAAATGGATAAATGCCTTTCTCATGTAACCGAGTTCTTGCTTTCCTGGGACTAGATTGGTTACCATTAGAGTGGGTTGTTATAGAGCAATATTGCCCCTTGTGTTCTCTCTCCAGCTAGCATGCACATGCTCTTTCTCTTTCCAACATAAGTTAATGCAGCACAAGTTCCTTACTAGAAGCTAAGCAAATGCCAGTGCTGTGTTTTTGGATTTCACAGAAGCCAGAAGCAAGAGCCAAAATAAACCTTTTTGTTTTTACAAATTACATAATCCCAGGTATTCTGTTATAACAGCAGAAAATGGACTACAACTGTATCCTTGTTTTTGTCCATCCTATTATCTCTGGGGCTCCCTAAGACTAGTTTATTGAATGCAGTCTGTTTCTTATTACTCTTTCAGTTATAATACAATGCTTTACATTTGAGCACTGTGGTTTTGGTAGTAAAGTATGAGGGAGGAGCTACATATGTCATCTCGTTAACTCTCACGATCTTTTAGTGTATCTCTGGGCTATAGCTTTCACAAGAGTTTCTTCACTTCTTCTCCCGATTGGGTGATGTAGGAAGGGTGGAGGGGCATAGAGTTGACTAATTGCCCTTCTCTGATTCTGAGAAGAGTCTGCTAAAATCATTTCCTTTTTAGAATAGGCCTTTGTTATAAAGACATGTAGTAATTAACTTTATGTGTCACCTTTTCTGGGCCACAGGGTGCCCAGACATTTGGTCAAACAATAATCTGGCAATGTCTGTGAGGGATGAAGGTAATATTTGAATGAAAAATATTTGATTGATTAAAGGAGATTTCTCTTCTTAATGTAGGTGGGCCTCATCCAATTAGCTGCAGGCTTGAACAGAACAAAAAGGATGAATAAGAGGGAACTCCTGTCTCATTGATGTTGGAACATCAGTCTCTACTTGTTTCTGGTCTTGAACTGAAACAGAGGCTCTTCCTAGCTCTTGAACCTGGAAGTCTACAGACTGAAATTTATACATAGCCCTCCAGGCTCTGAGGCCAGGACTCAGACTACAAACATACTATTAGCTCACCATTAAATCTCCAATTTGTTGCCTGCAGATCTTTACAATTCTAATCCTCCATAACTGCATGAGTGATGTCTTGACAGCATGCCCAGAATCAGCAAGACCACACCCATCACAGGCTCCAATTTATAAAAGTGAAAAGTCCTTTCAGAGACCATGGGGTTGTACATTCAGCCTTTGGTTTTCTGGGACTGGCTTATTTCACTTAGCATGATGTTCTCCAGTTTCATCCATTTACTGGCAAATGCCATAATTTCATTCTTCTTTATATACTTCATGTATGTAAAATATGTCAAAGTACACTCTACTGTGATGTATATCTAAGAAGAAGAACAACAAAAAAGAGACCATGGGGCATCCTTCTTGAACAGGGATGCCTTGAAAGCTATTTCCTCAGAAATTATTCCATGGTTCTCACCTGCTTAGACACTCAGAGGCTACTGCAGCTGTGGTACAAGGACTCCTGGATACTGATTGAGTTGGCAGCAGACCTTGGCATACTCCATATGATGCTGGTTCTGTAGGAATGCAAGGTACTCAGGTTAAGGAGTCACAAAGACGTCCATCAGGATTTCAAAGACATGTCTGGGAGGCCAGGAAGAACGTAGCAGCGTCATAATCTCTGTGGACAGCCCCTGAGAGGGTGATGTGTGAAGCAGTGAGAATGAAGCCAGAGCTGGAAATGAAGACCCTAGGGATTCAGAGAAGCCAGGAATGTGGAACATCTGCCAAGGAAAACTGCTGGCTGCAGAAAGAGCCAGGATAAGAGGAAAACCAAGTTGGTTGCAACCAGCAAGGCCATAGGGACTTCCAAAGTCCTTTGGAGATCACATTTTGCTGCCGTGTGGCCAGGATACTGGATATGGAGTTATTGGACTTTTCCTAGCTGGGTTTTGATCTTGTTTTGGTTCCCTTCCTTCTTCCTATGCACCTATCCTTTCAATTTAAATGGGATGGTTTACTCTGTGCCATTGAAAATTGGATGTGTGTAACTTGCTTTTGATTTTTACAGGGGCTCATAAACAAGTTTGCTTTGAGTCTGAGCAGAAACTTTCAACTTGAACTTTTGAGAAAAGCTGGAACTCTTAAGATCATGGTGACTGTTGCAGATGGATTAAATGTGTTTTGCATTGTGAGATGACATGAGCTTTTGGGGGCTGGGGTAGAATATTATAGTTTGGATACGAAGCGTCCCCTGAAATGCTCATGTGTTGGAAACATGATATCCATTTTAGCAATGTTCAGAGTTGAAATTTAGTTCATGAAAATTGTAACCTTATCAGTGGATTAATCCAGTAGATGGATTAATAATTTGAATGTACTACTTACTGGGTGGTAACCATAGGCAGGTGGGACATGACTGGAGAAAGTATGTCACTGGGGGCATGACCTTGGGTTTTATCTTTTCTCTGGGTCCTTTGTGTGTGTGTGTTTCCTGGCTGCCAGGAGCTGAACAGCTTTCTTCCTCCTTGCTTTTCCATCATTTCTAAGGCTGAGAGCAATGCAATTGTCTAATCATGAACTGAGACTTCTGATTCCACGAGTCAAAATACAGTTTTCCTCCTCTAAGTTATTGTTGCTAGGCATTTTGGTTACAGTGATGAAAGCTGACTAGTGTGTGTGCGTGTGCTCTCTCTGACACACACACAAACACACTATAGATCTTGTTTTTCTAGAGAAGCCTGAATGGTTTTGGTTGGCAATTGATGCTATATGATTTTTGTTCATTATAGGAGAGCAAAATGTTTAACTTCTGACAACCATCAATAAAATGTCTTAAATTTATTTTTGATTAGATCACGTTTAATCTCAAACCTTTGGTTCAGCGGGTAATTCCATGACCTAATTGGTTAGTGCCAATTCCTGTGAAAAGTAGGGTGTGATTACCTTAATTGTCTTAGTTTAATGTTCTTTGTTCTTTGATGGGAGTGTTACTAGGCACCCCTGGTTTCAGTTGTACCATCCTCCTTGCTTTTTCAGAAGATTTCAGGCTTGATATGAACTTAGGGTCTTTGCCCAGGCTGTTTCCTTTGCCTGAATTTTCCCCATAATTTTGTCCTGTACTTCTTTCAATCTTTGCTTACTAAATTTTCAGGGACGACACTACACCTTTACATCCCTTGTTCTGCATACACTATAAATTATTATTTTGTTGTTAATGCTTACCTTCAATCTTTCTGTGTTACAGTGTAAGCCCCTTGAGACAGGTGTCTATGTCTCTGTGGTTCCTGTTGTCTCACCTATAGCAGGGCTTAGAGCATGGTATTTATCTAATATCTGATTTGTGGAAAATGAATATTACATCACATATTCTTTTTACTGGAAAATAATAATAGATCTAGATTTACATACGTAAAAAAACTTTATTTGAAAGGACTACTGCAGGAGGGAGAATGCTCAGACCACATTCTTTGCAAGTGTCTTAAAATCAAACTCTAAAAGTCATTTTATTTATAGGTATTTCTTTTAAAAGGAGTTCCAGGGCTGGCTGGAAATTTGTAGGGTGATATCTTATTCCATTTTATGCTGCTATAACAGAATACCTGAGACTGGATAATTTATTATGAACAGAGTTTCATGGGCTCATAGATCTGGAAGCTGAGCAGTCATAGTGCTAGCATTGATAGACAGCCATCTTCCTTCATTTTTATATGGCAGAAGGTGAGAGGGCAAGAAAGATTGAGCTTATACCTGAAAATCCTTTTATTAAGGCATCAAATCCATTCATAAGAGTGGGAACCTTCATGGTCTAATTACCTTTTAAAGGTCTCATGTACTAATAATGTTATTTATTTTATTAGTAATGTTAATTAATAACATTGATAAAAGGGTAATGAGAGTACCTAGTTAGCAGGATCTAGTTTTCTTAGAGTATCCACAGTTCTTAGAGATAATTGTCTGTGGATTTTATTTTGATATATGTATGGATCCTTTTGATGGAGATGTTATCCAATTGAACTAGGAAAAGGAAAATACTCAAGCTGTTGTTTACACACAGGCCCAAAGTAATTTTAGTGGTAAGGAGGGTTCTGTGAGGGTCTGTTTAGTAGGATTTGAAATTAGTGATGCTGATTCCAGAAAACTGACTCTCTAACTTCTTGGTTGGGAGTGGTTTGAGTAGAAGAACTAGAAATAAAGAACTTTGAAGTATTGTCACAAATCCCTAATTGAAAACATTGGCCTAGGATCTCCTGGATTTGAGTTAGAGAAGTAAATATTGGTCAACTTAATAGTTAAAACAGTAACTGAAGTAATGGCTTATGACATTGTTCTTATTTAGTATCAAGCAATATAATAACAGGACTCTTAAAAAATAGAAATACATTGGGCAGCAAGGACAGATCAATCTCTAAGAAGTGTATGTAATTACCTAAATATTGGTATTAGTAATATTTTATCCATGTAAAATTGACATGTATAGGGTGAACATCTTTCTGATTTGCTATCACTTCCCATGCAATTTATAACATATTAAATAAGTTTTATGTTTTTAGTACCTTTCTTTTTATAAGATGAAAGAATTAATCTCCTGCAATTTTCCAGGGGCACTTTGAGATGCCCAAAAGACAGTTTTAGGTGCAAAAGTTATCATTTAGGATTGGATTTGGGGAAGCAAAGTGTCAAAAGTTGTCAGGAGGTTTTCTTTGTTGTTGTTACTGGAAACATTTATTTATTATTTACTGTTTTCATTTATAAAAGTACACTGCCTTGGGTGGAATATAAAAAGAGTGTCATTTAAATTAAGTGTCTTCTATAATTAAAAATATAAAATATAATTATGTGGTAATACATGTTTTCCTGAACACTCATTTCTTAATTGTATGTAGTAGGGAAAAATCCTCATTCTATTCCCACTATGGTAGATTATTATTCCTTGTTACAACAGGCATTATGCTTGATTTATGCTTAATGCTATGTAAAACATTTGAAGCCTCAGGCACACAGGAATAATATAGATATATTCATTTATCCTGCAAAAATAACAAAATTTTGATTCATGTAGAAATATGCCAGGAGGTTTTAATAATTGATCATATAAGATTATGGATATTAACCTCATGTCTATGTATTTAACTTAAGTGATAATAAAGTATTTTAAAGTAAATATAGGAGATGTTTTAGTCAGTTTAGGCTCCTACAACAAAAATATCATAGTCTGGGTGGCTTAAACAGCAAGCATTTATTACTCAGTGCTGTGGATGCTGGAAGTGAAGATAAGAGTTCAAGTGAACCCAGTATCTGGTAGAGGCCTGTTTTCTGGCCTGTAGGCAACTGCTGTGTAATTGCTGTATCCTTACATGGGTTGTGTGTGGGGAGAGCCAGAGAGAAGGAGCACGTGAGGGTGTGCACATGCTTAAGCCAGAGCACTAGCAAGCATAAGCCAGCAAGTTGATTAGTACTCTTGGTTCTCTTCTTATGAAGTCACTAATCCCATTCATGAGGGCTCTACCTTCCCGAACTAATTATCTACCAAAGGTTCCATTTCCAAATACCATCACATTGGAGATTAGGATTTCAATATACATAGAAGAGTACATGATATTAAAGACATTTACATCTTTTAAAAAGTGACAAGGCTGTTTTCTTTGTTTGAGGACATGATGAAATCAAAATAAGGCAGGGGGAATCATTCTAAGAATATATATATATATATATATATATATATGTCTTTTAGTCATATTGCTTGGAAGGTGAAGCAAAAATTGATAATCCTTATTAAAAGCAGAATACTAATCCAAAAAGATGTCATTTAAGCAGAAAATAAAATTCTAGTTTTGCATAGATATATAATTTATATTATAGTTCTTTTTTGAATAAAAATACCCATTGCACCTTAGATAGCTCTGATCTCATCAAATAAAATCCTCCTTTATACTTTTTTTAATCCATTTAGATATTGTACTATAACCCTTTGTTTTGCAAATATTAGTCATTTTACCTGAGGACAAAATTAGATTTTCCTTAATAAAAATATCATGTATATCTTACATACAAATTTATTCAACTATGATGATAATGTTCCAAATAGGATTTTATTCACAGTAGCTTTTTATTTTATAAAGAGAACTGGGAGGTTGATTGTTTCAAACGATCATACAACAGTATTTTTTAGTAGACTAGCAGAGGTCATGAATATACATCTCATAAATTTTATAGTCATAACATATCTTGTAATACAACTATGCAATATGGAAAAATGAAGGAGATAGGAATATAGAAGGGGAACAGACTAAAGAATTCAAGGGAGGTGAAGGAACTTTTAAAGGTTCTGAAAAAGATGGATGAGGACCAGGAGGGGTAATGGGAATGGATAAGCTTTTTTTTTAAAGGAGACCATCACTTTAATAACAAAACTATAACTAATTGTAATAATTCAAATGAGCATATGTAATACAACATTTTAGTTATGTGTACTGTTTACTTTTTTCTTATTAGAGCTTTATGATTATACATAGTAGTTGGTTTCATCCTGACAAACTCACATATGCATGGAAAATTGTCAGTTCATGATCCCCACCTTTTCCCTCCTGTCCTCCTTCCACTCTCATTTCCTTCCTCTATTGTACTAGACTTTCTTTTGCTCAACCACTAATTTGTATTTGACTGGCTCTTTATGTAATATTATCCTTCCCTCCCCCTTTCCTTTACTTTATCCTAGTTTCCACATATGAGGGAAAATATTTGACCTTTGAGTTTCTGACTTTGGCTAATTTCACTTAGCATGATATTCTCCATTTCCATCCATTTACTGGCAAATGCCACAATTTTATTCTTTTTAATGACTGAGTAGAATCTATCTATCTTTCTATCTATTTATCTATCTATCTATCTATCATCTCACAAATTCTTAATCCATTCTTCTATTGAAGGGCATCTGGGTTGATTCCATAATTTATCTCTTGTGAATTGTGCTGTTATAAGCATTAATGTGCCTGTGTCATTGGATAGATTTATGGTGAAACAATAGAAAATGATGTCAAGTATCTTAACAGAGTCATTGAAGTGCAATTATCTTTCATAATTTTTCCCATTGTTCTAGATATTGACATCAGCTAATGTCATAATGGAAGAGTGTATAGTCATCAAGAAAAGACAACAGAAATCATACAACTGAATGAGAGTGAGTTACCTATGGGTTAGTTAATTAAATAAAAGACAAGACCACAAAGGATAAAGGCAAGAGTACTAATTAATTACTTCCCGGTACAGGCCCAGTTTGAGGAGCCAAGGAAATTCCCTCATACCATCCTCATTAGGGAAACCAAGGAATAAACAGAAAAGTTCTCACCGTCCTCCACATGAGCTGCTTCTTTTTTTTATTGTAAACAAATGGGATACATGTTGTTTCTCTGTTTGTACATGGAGTAAAGGCATACCATTTGTGTAATCATAAATTTACATAGGGTAATGTTGTTTGATTCATTCTGTTATTTTTCCCTTCCCCCCCACCCCTCCCACCCCTCTTTTCCCTCTATACAGTCCTTCCTTCCTCCATTCTTGCCCCCCTCCCTAACCCTCACTCTAACCCTAACACTAACCCCTCGCACCCCCCATTATGTGTCATCATCCACTTATCAGCGAGATCATTCGTCCTTTGGTTTTTGGAAATTGACTAATCTCATTTAGCATGATATTCTCCAATTTCATCCATTTGCCTGCAAATGCCATAATTTTATCATTATTTATGGCTGAGTAATATTCCATTGTATGTATATACCACATTTTCTTTATCCATTCATCAATTGAAGGATATCTAGGTTGGTTCAACAATCTGGCTATTGTGAATTGAGCAACTATGAACATTGATGTGGCTGTATCTCTGTAGTATGCTGATTTTAAGTCCTTTGGGTATAGGCCAAGGAGTGGGATAGCTGGCTCAAATGGTGGTTCCATTCCAAGTTTTCTAAGGAGTCTCCATACTGCTTTCCAGAGTGGCTGCACTAATTTGCAACCCCACCAGCAATGTATGAGTGTTCCTTTTTCACCACATCCTCGCCAACACCTATTGTTGCTTGTATTCTTGATAATCGCCATTCTAATTGGGGTGAGATGGAATCTTAGGGTGGTTTTGATTTGCATTTCTCTTATTACTAGAGATGTTGAACATTTTTCCATATGTTTGTTGATTGCTTGTAGATCTTCTTCTGTGAAGTGTCTGTGCATTTCCTCAGCCCATTTGTTGATTGGGTTATTTGTATTCTTGGTGTAGAGTTTTTTGAGTTCTTTATAGATTCTGGAGATTAGTGCTCTATCTGAAGTATGATTGGCAAAGATTTTCTCCCACTCTGTAGGCTCTTTCTTCGCATTGCTGATAGTTTCCTTTGCTGAGAGAAAGCTTTTTAGTTTGAATCTATCCCAGTTATTGATTCTTGCTTTTATTTCTTGTGCTATGGGAGTCCTGTTAAGGAAGTCTGGTCCTAAGCCGACATGTTGAAGATCTGGACTTACTTTTTCTTCTATAATCTGCAGGGTCTCTGGTCTGACTCCAAGGTCCTTAATCCATTTTGAGTTTAGTTTCATGCACGGTGAGAGATATGGGTTTAGTTTCATTCTGTTGCATATGGTTTTCCAATTCTCCCAGCACCATTTGTTGAAAAGGCTATCTTTCCTCCATTGCATATTTTTGGCACCCTTGTCTAGTATGAAAAATTGTATTTATTTGGGTTTGTGTCTGTGTCCTCTATTCTGTACCATTGATCCACCTTTCTATTTTGGTACCAATACCATGCCGTTTTTGTTACTATTGCTTTGTAGTAGAGTTGAAGATCTGGTATTGCGATACCCCCTGCTTCACTCTTTCTGCCAAGGATTGCTTTAGCTATTCTGGGTTTCTTATTCTTCCAGATGAATTTCATAATTGCTTGCTCTATTTCTGTAAGGTACATCATTGGGACTTTAATTGGAATTGCATTGAATCTGTATAGCACTTTTGGTAGTATGGCCATTTTGACAATATTAATTCTTCCTATCCAAGAACATGGGAGATCTTTCCATCTTCTAAGGTTTTCTTTAATTTCTTTCTTTAGTGTTCTGTAGTTCTCATTGTAGAGGTCTTTCACCTCTTTTGTGAGTTTGATTCCCAAGTATTTTATTTTTTTTGAGGCTATTGTGAATGGGTTAGTTTTCCTAATTTCTCTTTCTGAAGATTCATCGCTTATGTATAAAAATGCATTAGATTTATGTGCATTGATCTTATATCCCACTACTTTACTGAATTCACTTATGAGTTCTAAAAGTTTTCTGGTGGAATTTCCTGATTCCTCTAAGTATATAATCATATCATCAGCAAATAGGGATAGTTTGAGTTCTTCATTTCCTATTCATATCCCTTTAATTTCTTTGGTCTGTCTAATTGCTCTGGCTAGAGTTTCAAGGATGATATTGAATAGAAGTGGTGAAAGAGGGCATCCCTGCCTTGTTCCAGTTTTTAGAGGGAATGCTTTCAGTTTTTCACCATTTAGAATGATATTAGCCATGGGCTTAGCATAGATGGCCTTTACAATGTTAAGGAACGTTCGCACTATCCCTATTTTTTCTAGTGTTTTGAGCATGAAGGGATGCTGTATTTTATCGAATGCTTTTTCTGCATCTATTGAAATAATCATGTGATTCTTGACTTTAAGTCTATTGATATGGTGAATTACATGTATTGATTTCCTGATGTTGAACCAACCTTGCATCCCTGGGATGAAACCCACTTGATCATGGTGCACTATCTTTTTAATATGTTTTTGTATGCGATTTGCTAAAATTTTGTTGAGAATTTTTGTCTTGATGTTCATTAAGGATATTGGTCTGAAATTTTCTTTCCTCGATGTGTCTCTGTCTGGTTTAGGTATCAGGGTTATATTGGCTTCATAGAACGAGTTTGGGAGGGTTCCCTCCTCTTCTATTTCATGGAATACTTTGAGAAGTATTGGAATGAGCTCTTCTTTAAAGGTTTTGTAGAACTTGGCTGTGAACCCATCTGGTGCTGGACTTTTCTTTGTTGGTAGGCTTTTCATGACTTCTATTTCATTACTTGAAATTGGTCTATTTAAATTGTGTATGTCCTCCTTGGTGGGTTTAGGCAATTCATATGTCTCTAGAAAATCTGTTGATGTCTCCGAAATTTTATATTTTGCTAGACTATAGATTTTCAAAATAGCTTCTAATTATGTTTTGTATTTCAATCATGTCTGTTGTGATATTTCCTTGTTCATTCTGTATTTTGGTGATTTGGATTTTCTCTCATCTTCTCTTTGTTAGTGTGGCTAAGGGTTTATCAATTTTGTTTATTTTTTTGAAGAACCAACTATTTATTTTGTCAATTTTTTGTATTGTTTCTTTTGTTTCAATTTCGTTGATTTCAGCTCTGAGTTTAACTATTTCCTGTCTTCTACTACTTTTGGTTTTGGTCTGTTCTTCTTTTTCTAGGGCTTTGAGCTGTAGTGTTAGGTCGTTTATTTGTTGAGTTTTCCTTCTTTCATTGAATGCGCTCCATGAAATAAATTTTCCCCTAAGTACTGCTTTCATAGTGTCTCAGAGATTTTCATATGATATGTCTTTGTTCTCATTTACCCCTAAGAATTTTTTTAATTTCCTTCCTAATATCTTCTGTTATCCATTCATCATATAATAGCATATTGTTTAATCTCCAGGTGTTGGAGTAGTTTCTGTTTTTTACACTTTCATTTATTTCTAATTTCAATCCATTATGATCTGATAGAATACAAGGTAGTGTCTCTATCTTCTTGTATTTGCTAACATTAGCTTTGTGGCATAATATATGGTCTATTTTAGAGAAGGATCCATGTGCTGCTGAGAAGAAAGTGTATTCGCTCTTGGTTGGATGGTATATTCTATAAATGTCTGTTAAGTCTAAATTATTGATTGTGTTATTGAGATCTATGGTTTCTTTGTTCAATTTTTGTTTGGAAGATCTGTCCAGTGGTGAGAGAGGCGTCTTAAAATCACCTAGTATTATTGTGTTATGGTCTATTTGGTTTCTAAAATTGAGAAGGAATTTTTGACATATATGGATGAGCCACTGTTTGGGGCATAGATGTTTATGATTGTTACATCTTGTTGATTTATGCTTCCCTTAAGCAGTATGAAATGTCCTTCTTTATCCCTTCTGACTAACTTTGGCTTGAAGTCCACATTATCTGAAATGAGGATGGATACCCCAGCTTTTTTGCTGAGGCATGTGCATGGTATGTTTTTCCCCATCCTTTCACCTTTAGTCTGTGTATATCTCTTTTTATGAGGTGAGTCTCTTGCAGGCAACATATTGTTGGATGTTTCTTTTTAATTCAATCTGCCAGTCTATGTCTTTTGATTGATGAGTTCAGGTCATTAATATTCAGGGTTATTATTGAGATATGATTTGTATTCCCGGTCATTTGTCTCATTTTAAACATTTTAATTATTTATTTATTTTTTTGATATGACTTGGTTCCTCATTTATTTGACAATTCCTTTAGGATAATTCCTCCCTTTGCTGATTTACACCATTGTTTTTCATCTCTTCCTCATGGAATATTTTGCTGAGAATGTTCTGTAATGCTGGCTTTCTTTTTGTAAATTCTTTTAGCTTCGTTTATCATGGAAGGATTTTATTTCATCGTCAAATCTGAAGGTAAGTTTTGCTGGGTATAAGATTCTTGGTTGGCATCCCTTTTTTTTCAGGACTTGAAAAATGTTGTTCCAGGCCCTTCTAGCTTTTAGGGTCTGGATTGAAAAATCTGCTGATATCCATATTGGTTTCCCCCTGAATGTAATTTGGTTCTTCTCTCTCACAGCCTGTAAAATTCTGTCTTTATTTTGTATGTTCGGTATTTTCATTATAATGTGCCTTGGTGTGGGTCTGTTGTAATTTTGTGTATTTGGAGTCCTATAAGTCTCCTGAACTTGATTTTCCATTTCATTTTTCAGATTTGGGAAATTTTCTGATATTATTTCATTGAATAGATCGTTCATTCCTTTGGTTTGTTTCTCTAAGCCTTCCTCAATCCCAATAATTCTTAAATTTGGCCTTTTCATGATATCCCATAGTTCTTGGAGATTCTGTTCATGATTTCTTACCAACTTCTCTGTTTGGTCAACTTTGTTTTCAAGGTTTAATATTTTTTCTTCAATATCTGAGGTTCTGTCTTCCAGGTGTTCTATCCTATTGGTTATGCTTTCTATGGAGTTCTTAATTTGGTTTATTGTTTCCTTCATTTTGAGAATTTCTGTTTGTTTTTTTTTCAATATCTCTAACTCTTTATTGATATGATATTTTGCTTCCTGTATTTGCTCTTTTAACTGTCGATTGGTGCTATCATTCAATGCCTGCATTTGCTCTTTCATCTCATCATTCAATGCCTGCATTTTCTCTTTCATCTCATCATTCAATGCCTGCATTTGCTCTTTCATCTCATCATTCAATGCCTGCATTTGCTCTTTCATGTCATTGTTTGCTTCCCTGATCATTTTAATTATGTACATTCTGAACTCCCTTTCTGACATTTGTTCTGCCATGCTGTTTTTGGATTTTATTGATGTAACATCTAGATTTGTTTGGGGCATTTTCTTCCCTTGTTTTCTCATATTGTTCATGTATCAGTGGACTGCTGAGATATTGCAGATTTCCTCTATTGAATTATAATGTCCGTGAAGATTTCTTATATTTCCCCTCTTAACCTTCAGTATCCTGAAGTCTTGGAGGATGTTGATAGTGCGGTGCTCCCCAAGGAAGCTGCCTCTCTAGGGGTGGTAGTCTTCAGGTGGGGTATATTCCCTGATAGTGGGCAGAGTTGCCTCCACTTGTTGACCAATGGTCATCCAAAGGGGAACTAGGCTTTGGGCTGAGGCAAGGCCTGTTTGTGCCTGTGTCTCTGGTTTTACCGTCCTTGTGGGAAAACGTCACCCGGCAGGGAAGACTCACCCGGTGGGGAGGTCTCGCTGGTCAGTTCCCCTCCTAGAGGTTCCCCTCAATCCACAATTACTGCCTGGACTGGGCAGCCTTCCTCTGCAATGTTCCCTGGGGCCCAGACCTACCTCCTGGCCCTGGGAGCCTTGCCCTTCGCAGACGAGTCTCCTTAGGCTGCCTCTCCTCAGAGAAGCTGCCCGCAGTCCTGGAACCTTTGCTCCGCCCCTCAGCTTGTCTCTGTGCGACTCTTCCACCAAGAAGCTGCCTAGGTCCTGGGACCCTGCTCTGCACCTAATCAACTGGCTGTGCGGCCCCTCCTCTCAGCAGCCACCTGGAGCCCCGTACAGTCGCTCTTAATCCCAGCGACCCACCACACACCTCTTCCTCTGGGCAGCCACCCGGTGTTCCGGTGCCGTCGGTAGGAGTCCAAGCAACTCACTGCGCACCTCCTCCTCCTGACAGCCACCCATAGCCCTGGTGCAGTCACTCCAAATCCAAGCGACCTGCCGCGCTCCTCCTCCTCCTCCAGGCAGCCCCCCGGTGTTCAGGGGCGGTCGCTCTGAGTCCAAACAGCTCACCGGGCAGCTTCTCCTCTGGGCAGCTGCCCGGAGCCCCAGTGGTTGCTCCGAGTCCAAGCGCTGTGCTGAGCCGCCTCCTCTACGATGATCCCAGTGGTCTGTGTTTACCGCTCCAGCGGGGGTGAGGGGCATCTCGCCGGGCAACTCTACTTCAAAAAGTTCCCTGCGTTCCGGGGCTACTGCCCCATCCGGGATGCCTCCCCAATGGGAAAGACTCACCCAGCGGCTTTTAGTTGGTCCCAAGTCTCTCAATATCTCCTCTTCTTGAATCCTGCATCCTCGAGCAACATGAAATGTAGTCACCCTCTAGTCCGCCATCTTGTAAAACCCCATGAGCTGCATGTTAATGCCTGCTTAATCCTGTGTGTGTGTGTGTGTGTGTGTGTGTGTGTTTGTTAGGGGAATGAGTCAACACTTTGGGGCCAGTGGAGTGGAAGAGAAGCCTGACCAAAGTATTGGATACAATGGTATCACTGGGTTGGAACACAATACCTGAAAATACAGGCAGGTAATGTAGTTTTCAGTGTATGAAGCAAGTCAAGCATCTGGGGGTTCATAAATTATTTCATTCAATACAGGTAACTTGAGGCTATAGAGTTGCTTTTGTGAAGGTCAATATTTTCAGTCACAGACAAAAGAGAAAAATCTTCAGAGCCATGGTGATGAGAAAGGAAAAGGCAGGCCAAGTGACCCTGAAGTAGGTAGATAGGGTGGTACCTTCCTCTGGTTCCCTCTGGTGGTTATTTTATCTATTCTTCCTTTGATCCAGCTAGAGATTCTGGAACACAGTCATATCAGATGTGATGGTAATGGAGGTATTTTCCCTCTTGTAAGGAGGTGGGTCTGAAGCTAGTGTCACTCCCTGACCACTGTGACTCTACTGCAGGAGCTATGTTGGGGACAGCAAAACAGCATCCCATCCTGGTAGCTGGCTTTTTTTTTCAACCAAATATGAATGAATCTGGCATGAGTAGGTGGTCCTGCATCTTGTAGGCTCTCACCTACCCAGCACTACCCCTACCTCTGAACCTAAAGCCTTGAGTGAGGGCCACTGTTCATATCCCTGTAGCCCAGGCCCAAGCATTCAGGACTGTGGGGTGATCATGATATGGGTTCCTATTTCTTACATCCAGTGAGAGTAGATGTGGGAGAGTTGTAGGCAGAAAGAGCAGTATGTGCAAAAGCTTGGAGGTGTGACAGAGTCTGCAGCATTCAGAAAACCTAAAGTCTCTCTAGTGCCTGCAGGCAATAGGATGTAAGGGGAGGAGTTACAACCAAAATAGCAACCTGAATAACTAGGCCTTTATTCCTGGGTTAGGATTTTTAAAGTTTCCCAGAGGTTACACAGGAGAAGGAAAAGATGGGAGAGTGATGAGGGTGAAGGCAGCTAGACCAATGAGGAAGCTACTCCAACAGACTTCAAGAGAATTATGATGAGAGAGCCAGAACAGAGTAGTAGTAGTAGTAGACCAGGGGAAATAATCAGATTTTGGATAGATCTTAACAACAGAACTTGTAGGATTTTTATGTTGCATAAAAATGAACAAAATGTAAGAGTGAAGGAAAATACTAAGTTCTTTTTTTTCTGAATATCTGGGAGAATGGATACCTTGTAAGGAAGAAACAGAGGTTGGATTTTGGACCCACTAATTTTGAGATGTTACTGGAAGATGCTTGTGAGTGTATTTGTAATGGACAGCTGGACAAGCAGGCTGATAATACCAGAAAGTGTGTGAGCTGAGATATCCATGAGGGTTTTAGTCTTGGACAAAGGTGTAACCCAAGTATCTGATACAGGAGAAGGAATCTCCAGGTTATTTCACGTGGGCCTGTTGTTAGAGGAGAGAGTTGGCTGGAGGGTAAGTAAAGGGAGTGAACCTCTCTGTGCCTGTCTCCACAGAGGACAGGTCATTTGTTCCCAGTGAGTTGTGACCATTATCTGAGGGAATGGAAAGCCATCATGAATATGGAGGCAGGCCAGGTTTTAGAGACTGAGTTGTAAAATGGTATATATTAACTAACATGTGAGCTTAGCAAGACCTGACATATACTCCCTGTGAGCAAAGGAAAAGTCAGCTATGCTATTGGAACAGACCAGGCCTAGTACAAGGTAAAGGTTGCCTCAGCTTCTTGGGCCCCCAGTAGGAGGAATGATGCAATGCTCCAGGGAAGGGTCCTGAGCAAACTCACTTTCATTTCTGTTAGAGCTGGCATCTAAATGACCTCTACAGACCCAACTGCAGAACTCACATTTTTTAAATTTTTAGTTGTAGATAGATATAATGGCTTTATTTTATATGTTAAGTTTTATGTGGTGCTGAGGATCACATCCAGTGCCTCACATGTGCTAGGCAAGTGCTCTATCACTGAACTATAACTCCAGTCTCAGAATTGACATATTTATGAGATAATTTTTCTTCTTTGAAAATTTCTCTAAATTAATATAGTTGAAATTTAAAATTCATGCATTTAACTAGTTAAATTGATACAAATTCTTACTGTAACTCTAAACATTTGATTGAAATCAAAACTCTTAAAGATAGCAGTGTAAGTGATGAAAATCAGAAAAATCACCCACATTTAAAAACTTCTTCACCTTATTGGCACCAAATAACAAAAGAATTCATCTTTTGAACAGTAAAATTAATACTTAACATTTGAAATATACTAAAGGATTTGATACACAACAGCTGTATTTGACAAATGAGAACATTCAGGCAAAAAGTTGACTCTTTTTGTCCAAGTTACTGCAGCTAATATGAGGCACCACTGTAATCTGAACCCAGCGGATCTGTCTCTATATCTCACACTGATAACCACTCCTTTGCACTTGACTAAGAACTGTCATTATGTTTTCTCATTTATGTTCCTTAAGGTGAGCTGCCTTGAGGGCTGTAGATTTAGAGGATAGGCTGATATATGTTGACAAGCCCAGGATTTGGTGACCTTGAGCCAATGGACATAGGCTGGGCCATCTCATGGTCACACATTTGTACTTGATTCTGACTACCAGGAATGCCCAAAGGGAAGCAGAGGGAGGGTGTTAGAGTTGGGATCTGGAATGTGCCCTAAAGGCTCATGTGTTGAATGTCTCTAAGGCTGCAATGTTCAGGAGTGACTGGAACATGAGGAAACTAACCTCATCAGTGGATTAATCCATTGAAAGAGTCATAATTTGATGTCATTATTTGGAGGTAATGGATAGGAGGTAGAGCCTAGTTGGAGGAAATGAGTCAATGGAGCTGTGTTGGGGAAGTGTTTATCTTGTCCCTGAACTACTTCTGTTTCTCAGCTACCATAAGCTGAGTACCTTTCCCCCACCATTCCCTTTTGCCATGAAGATTTGCTTTGCCATCGACCTAAAAGCAATGGAGCCAGCTGACCATGAACCAAAACCTATGAAACTGTGAGCCAAAATAAATATTTCCTCTTCTAAGTTGTTTTATCACATATTTTGTCACAGACATAGAACTCTAACACAGAAAGTGGGTCCTGGTTCCTGGGAATTTGAGGTGAATCGAGACTTATTTTGTGCTAGGAACTTGAAATCATGTCATCTCTAGTCTCTACTAGAATCTGAGAGCACTAAGTCCGGAGGTCTCCAAGTGTCGAGTCACTTGGCCTATGAGAATGTGTCCAGAGACCTACCTGTATTTTCTGACTCCCAAATTAAGGTGCTGTTTTTTTTTTTTTAAACAATAAATGTTTCAAATGGTAGAAATGTGTGCTTTTGTGTAAAATTTTTAATCGTTACCTATGAGGCTACTTGCTGAGTCAGGCAGTCAACACATTCATGTTTTGACAAATAGTGCCATTGTCTCTGCAAGGAGGCATCACTGAAATATCCGTCATAGCCCTGTTGGGGCTCAGAAAATAATACCTAAAGGACTGGTGTTTTGACATGCTGAGAGGCCTTAGGAGCTGCCTTAGAATCAAGGTCCCTCTAACCTTGTCTTGCATTCACCCTCCCTCTGCAATCACAAAAAAGGGACTCTCCCTGAAATTTCATTATCTGCATTAAGACAAGACTTACAGAAAGGAACCTCATCGCCTCCCATCCTTATGGTGAGATCTTCAGAAAAGCAAAGAGGAATGTAACTATACCTGAACTGACTTTGTTACAAGAAAATATCTGCTTTTTGGGTCCAATAAAATTCCAAAGAGTCACAATATAATTTCTGTCTCCAGGTCTATTTATTCTACTAATGATTATTAACAGCTCCTCAAAATCATCATATTCTCTATCTCCCACTTCCCTCTTAAGAAGGGTATATTAGTGCCTGGACCTCATTGGGTTACTGGGCATTCACACTTCCATGATTCTTTTCTATGAACATTAATACATTATGTATATTTTTTCTGTTTAATCTATTGGCATTTTCTTCCAGTGAACCTTCCTTTCATGAAGATCCTTGTGATGATGATATCAATAATGAAACTACTGATATGTATTTAGTGCCATGTGTCAGGCCCTGTGCTGAGCCTTTATTCCTGAGAAAAGTAGAAATATTTTTCCACTTAGTCACTAGATATTGATTTAGAGCCTTAGTACTCAAAGTTGAATTCCCTGAAGCATGTTAAGGTATAGGTTTCTGGGCCCCATCACCAGAATTTTTGATATAGCACATCTGAGTGAGACTTAATAGCTTTGTTTCCAACAAATTCACATGTAAGTCACATGTAATGCCTATGCTGCAGATGCTGGTACAGGGGCCATAATTTGGAAATTTGGAAACCAGTGAGTTACAGCAATGTTCGGTGTTACTTCAAAAAGCCCCTGCAAAGGAGTTATTATCTTTTTTTTTTTCATTTTCGATCTTGGACCTTGATTTTCTAAGTTGTGAAGCCACTTACCCTGTGAGCCTGCAAAGGGTGAGGCTTAATTTAGAGGTTATAAACATCAGAGGTCCCAGGTCCTGTGCTCCAGAACACTGATCAGTTTGTGGAAACCTCTCAGGGTGGGGAATTTCATCAGGCAGCCATGGAAATCTGTATGTCAGATTGTGAAGCCTGATGCTCATTCATAGGGCTTCCTATTAAGGTGCTACTTTTGCCATGGAGAACTGGGTGAAGCCCTAAATCGAGATGGGATCAGGACAGTAACTACCCAGAAGGCTATGCCCCTGAGTCTGGGTTAGGGTCTCACTCTAGAGGGAATCAAACCCTCTAGGTTTTTCTAGCCTCAGTCTGTGGAAAGCTGAGGGGACAGGGAAGAGAGAAGACCCTGTGGATAAAGCTGAAGCAAGATAAGTGCTTTTGGAATTGCAGGCTTGCTAGAACAAGGAGGGCCCCAGTGCAATCTGAAACCCAAGATGCACTGAAATTATTTTCCCAGTTGCCATCTTCTTACAAATGGAACTGGCTTGCCACAGAAAGTTATGATTAGGTATTATTATGGAAGTCATTTGCTTAGATTTGAAATATGAATCTATTATAATTTTTAGTAACAACAATGTACAGGGACTTCTCATCCCTGTGGATGTGAGCACATATTAGGCCTAGTTATACTCTAGCAGATAACCTATTTTACTTTTTGCCATCAGAATGTGCCTCATTTTTTCATCTGTGGTCCACCTGGTTCAACGTCTCACTTCATTCTAGGCTTATTCCAATGTTCCTTCCTCCAGAAATCTTTTCTTGGTTTCCCCATGGAAAGTTACCCCAATAACTCTGATCTTCTCCCTCTTACTTTGTTGTCTTCAGAATTCAAAGGTCTGTCTGACAGTTTTTTTTCGTTTATTTTGTTCCTCCAGGATGATCTGTCAAATGAAGAATATGATCTCCTATTTATGCTCTATCTCCTGACCTAGAGCAATTCTGGATCTGTTACAGGTACTTAGTAAATGGTGAGGGAATATTGCTCCCTTCACACTGAAACTAAAGCCAACTCCCCTATCTGCCCTGGGGGACCATTGCTGATCTTGTTTCCTTCCATTCTTCCTTAGTGCACTGCCTCCGGCCATTTTGACCTGAGCATGCCAGCTCTTCCCAGATTTGCCTGTAGAGTTCCTTCTGACTGGGACACTATTACCAGATATCTCCTTGGCTGTCCTTTCACGTCCTTCCAGGCTCTGTTCAAATATCCTATCTTTGGAGACGCCTTTCCTGGCAGTTCTAGCTAAAATAACCCCTGCCTGTGCCTGCCCTTGATTTGGCATTTTTGTGCAAAGATTTTGGCACATCTACAAGAGCAGAGATGTGGGTTAAGTTGGCATTTTTCAGATTGTTGGGGAAGCAAATAGAAAAAATACTAACTAATAACAAAACAATGGTAGTAGCTGGCCTTCACTAAGCCTTTATGTATCAAGGGGCAATTAAATATATCATCCCATTTAACTCTCACCTCCTTAGAATCAGATTCCATTATTATTCCTGCTTTACTGAAGAGGAACTTGAGGCTTAAAGAGAAGAAAATACCTGCCCAGGGTCACATATCTCTTAAGTAGGAGAATCTCAAAACCAGCATGTTTACCACCAGAGCCTCCACTTTTAACCACAATATTCACAGTGTGCTAGGGAGGCGTGGGTGGTGACACCTAAAGTCAATTTAACAAGGAGAACAGGTTCCTCTCTGGCAGGCAGACTTAGGGAGGATGAGGGCACAGAAGATTTTTTAGGCAGAGTGAATCTCGTGGAGAAAGACATGTGCTGTTCATAGAGGCAGGGGAGGGCCTGCTCAGGATGTCCATCCCACCCTCATTGTGGTGATGGACAAGGATAGTGATTATACACATAGACCCTGAGTAAGACAGACCTGGCTTCAGATCTCTGCTTCTTAGATGTGTGGCTCTGGGTGATGTGCTAGAGCTCTCTGAGCCTGAAGTCACTGACTGTGTCATGGCAATGATGACAGTGTTTAATTCACAGACTGTGAGAGGAACTAATAAAAGGAAAACCTCACCAAGTGCTTACAGTGCCTGTTATTCCAATGTTTGCTTTGTGAATATTTTCTCTGATTCTCACAAAAACCTGGTGAAATGGGACCTGCTATTATTACCAATGCAGAAATCATGACTTAGAGAAACAATACGACTTTCCCAAGGTCACATAGCTGGCAAGTGCCAGACTCAAGGGCTGAATACAAACCTGGGAATCTGGCTCCAGAGCTAGGGTCATTCCATCACTTTAATATGGCATATAAAGTGTTTAGCACAGAGCCAGATGCACTGTGAGGACCAGTAATGCTCAGTAGCTACTACTGCTGCTACCAATTATTGGTATTATGGCTATCGTCATGATTTCCTCTTTGTTTGGACATCCCAGAGTGTTTATTGTCTGCTCCTCATAGGGCACACATGGTTATTATTGTCTTTTCCTTGTTTAATGAAGACCTTCCTGTGTAGAAGACTATTCACTCTGACACAACTAGATTCTGCTCAAAGGTGGCAACTGATTACCCCACTGTGCCCAGTACAGAGCTAGGCCCCCAGGAGGTGCACAGTGGTTAAAACTTTGGGTCCCTCCTGAATATTTTTGTATGACTGAGTGTCAGACTCTTAATTTTAGACTGTGAACATGAAGCCAACATTCATCTTCCTTTTCGACCTTCTAGCAGTTATTGAACTTTGAGGATGTGACCATGACCTTTGTCCAGAAGACCAGGCTTAAAGGACCCATACCAGGGGTTGATAATACAGACATAGGGGACTTAGTAGGTGTATTTTCACCTGTCTTCACACAGGAAACCTGAACATTCCTTCTTCATTCTGTTCTCTTGCTCCAGGCCTGTCCAGTCCAGGGGGCATGGGGTGAGAGTTAACATTTCCTTCTTCCTGCAGCAGATCTCACCACTTGCCTGGTCACTCGGTGTCTATACCAGGGCTTGGTGGAGATAGGATCTGAGTCTTCTTCAAAATGGTTCAGAACAAAGAGGTAATTTATTGGAAGGGAATGAGTATATGTTTTGGAAAGAGCAGAATATCCAGCTGGGCCCCATGAGACACTAAAATCAAGAACTAAAAGGAACCACAGTATGTTCTGTCCTTGAGGTCTCTTGTCAAGCTTATCTCTTTTTGTCTGCTCATTCCACTCTCTGCCAATTAACTTTTCCTGCTGCAGCCAGTTTGAGATAGGAATTGGCTTCCTCATTTCTCACTCTCTGGGATCCCCACATTCCTGGTCTCTACTTTTCTCTGAAAGTTTTACATCATTACTCTCAAAATTTCTGTGCATTTAGACTTTTCTGTATGGGCATCATTATAGCAGGAAACCCTCCTTAGCACATATTCCCCTTTACATGCCACCCCATTGCAATCTGTTCTCAATTTGAAATTCTTAACCTAGATTTCCACAAGAGGAAGGCTGACTATCCTAGCTTGAGAAAAAGTTCCCACAGCTCATTTAGCAAGGGCCATTGGTGATGAGTGATTCTTCAAGAAGGGTGAGTCAGACAGGTACCCAGGAGGCATTTACCATCATTATCACCTGGTATCTTTTGAAAAAAAAATGCAGTGTCAGTTAAATATTACATCTCAGTGTTACTAGGGGCCTACGGGACAGTCCCTTGTTTCCTGAAAAATGGGCCCTTCTTCCACTAGTGTGGGAGATGATGGTAGTGGGTATATAGCTGAATCAAATGACATCAATGTACTGCATGGGAAAGCAGTTACTTCCCCCCCCTTCTCTTGTTGATCAAAATAAGAGAAGCAACTACCACACTATGAACCCTGGCTAGGTGACAAGCCTTCTCTAGGTCCTGTCCATGTTCCACTTTTGTAGTTTCTCAGTCACTGGAAATAAAGGAAAATTCAGTCAGTATGGCAAGTCTTAATTTAAAAGAGAGTCCTTGATTTTGAGATGATGTCCTCTGCAGACTTTATTTTTTTTAAAAATTATTGATTTATTTATTTTTGTAGTAGGGATTGAACCTAGGGGTGCTTTACCACTGAGCTACATCTTCAGTTCTTTTTATTTTATTTTAAAAGGTCGAAATAGGGTTTCACTAAGTTATCCAGGCTGGCCTCAAACTTGTGATCCTCTTCCCTTGGACTACCAAGTCCCTAGGATTTCATTCATGTGGCACTACGTCTGGCTACATTCTTTAGTTTTAAAAGTCCTTTTCTCTATGAAATGTTGGTGAGAATAGATGCTAAGTAATGTCTGAATAAATGTCCTTAACTGGCTATCTCTGTGGGTTTCCTAGGGTTTAATTTTCTAGTGGTTTCATGTAATGCCAGTGTCTGGGAATCTCCACGTTAGCCTCTCCCACTGGCACCTGTTGTCTGAGGTATAAATCCTCCTACTTCCATCCTTTTGTGTTCCTCAAGGTTGAAAGCCCAATGCTGGACTCAGCCATTTTCTCCTTGGTATAACCCTTAGGAGCCTGGGCTCTGGACCCAGAATTCCTTGTGTTAAATCTGTTACTCATGTATTCTGTGGCTGTGGGCAAGTTACTTAACCTCTTCTTGCCAGGGAGAAGTCTGTCTAGAGCTTCCTGGGATCCTGCAGTTCCCAGATCACATGTGGCTGGGGAAGAAGACCCTTATTTGTGAGGTGTCTGCTGAGTGCTTACTGCTTATTTTAGAAAGCAAATGCTCTGTGGAACTCCTATTCCACTGAACTACCTGGTGGGTTACCCACTCCAGTGAAATGATAGTAAGGGAGGACATAGAGTGAGAAGGTGGATCTCATGTGCATTGGGTTGCTGGGCTCTGTGCTTCTGCTGGGAAACCTGTACTTTAAGAACATGTCACACAGTGAGACCTGCAAACCTGTCCTCTGGAATGATGAGCACAATTTGGGACATTTATATTGGAGTTATTTTATGATGGTTACTTGATTTGAACCATATGGGTGCAACCAGAGGACACCAATATGGTCATGGAATGGCCATGGAACAGAGATCTGGAATGGATTCAGGGAACAGCGAAACACTGGAGGAAGGAAATCTTAAATTTGCTTTCCTCTTCCTGAAGCCTCACTAGCAGCAATTCAATTTCCCCCAACAATACCTTACTGATCTCAGAGCCTGATCTCAAAGTTTCTTTGATACAAGCCTTCAGGGAAACTACCACTGGCTTGGGGACAGAATACCACTATGTCTAGGCTCACTTTACATAGCAGGTGGCTCCTGGACTCTTACCTGTGACTTTATATTTGATCAGGAAGCTGTCCTGATTCTGCTATCTCACATGTCTGTTAGGCCTTATTTATTAAAAAAAAACTATTTAATAAAAGTATCTGAATTTTGTATTTGTGCACGTAGCTGTGAATTTGTGTCCCTAGGTGGGGTCACTGCTTGTGTAGGCAACTTTTTCTTGTGAGGATTAGAGATGATTGTTCATCCTGATTCCCAGGTTGGCTCTGTTCATTGCTCTCCTGAACACCATATCTGATGTACAGCAACAAAGCCCGATCATTTGTTTGTTATTGGTCTCCCTGTTACAACTGAAAAACATCTTAATACAGCCATGTAAAATCTTTTATGGATACTATTTCTGTTTTTCCAAGTCAATATTTATCCCTAGAATACCTGAACTATGTTTTACTTGATGCTTTGTCCCTTTCTCTACCATGTGTTTCCTCAAGGCCTTAGGGATGCTGGCCAAGGTCATATTGGCTTGTCACTCTGCACTTAATTGTGACAAAAGTCTTAGGTTGACATTTGTACTTTTTAATGCCATCCTTAATTTTTTTCTCCTTTTCCTATTTTCTCTTCCATAGATACAAGAACCACTGTATCCTCTGACATTGTCAGATTCCATTTAATATCCTCCTCATTAAAAAAAAGTCCAGCTCCCTTCTTCTTGCAGTCATTACCAGTATTTTGTTCAAAATTTTTCCTTTATTTA
Organism: Sciurus carolinensis; assembly: GCF_902686445.1. Taxonomy (NCBI): domain Eukaryota; kingdom Metazoa; phylum Chordata; class Mammalia; order Rodentia; family Sciuridae; genus Sciurus; species Sciurus carolinensis. The sequence goes on along the minus strand of NC_062232.1, from coordinate 122,944,835 downwards.
GGCTCTTAGCTCATGCTTTCTCTCTCCTCCTTTTTTCCTGTCACCATCCATCTTGACTTAAACATTTATGTAGGTGACCCTGCCAAAGTTCTTTGCCCTCAGTTCCTTGCCATATTTAATTCTAATATTCCTCATCCCCGATTCCCATTCCACTGCAGCCAACACTCCTGTTACTACACTCTGGGCATTGTAATCATAAGTGATGTATTCATGTCTAAAATATGTCTCCTTCTCTCACTGCAACTTCTTACTTATCCATACCCTAAGCCAAGTTCCTCACATTCTCAGTTATTTTATCATCTAGATTTTCAATCCACTGATACCATTATGTTCTCATTCTCAGTGACCTCACTTCTGCTACAGAAATCTCAGATTCAATGTCCAGTATTGAAAACTAAATTGTTCAAAATGCTAGACACATGTAGCTACTGAATACTTAAGATGTGCCTAGTATGATTAAGGAACCAGAATTGTAGTTGCCAAGGGCTAGAGGAGATTGATTTTTAATTTATAAATTAATCTTAATTTTTAAAAATTGATATATTTGGCTCACTAGTAAACTTTTAAATATACTCAAGACAACTTAGATAAGTTCATCAGCTTTATTAACAATAAATTTTAGGTAACCAAATTTTAGGCAACTAAATTTAATTTAGTTAATTAAAATTTTTAAAATTTATTTATTTTGATGCATTGTACACAAATGGGGTACAACTGTTGTTTCACTGGTTGTCCACAAAGTAGAGTTGCACCATTTGTGTAATCATACATGTACACAGGGTAATGATGTTTGTCTCATTCTGCTATTTTTCCTCCCCACCCTTCTTTTTTCTCTACACATTCCATCCTTCCTCCATTCTTGCCTCCCTCCCACTCCCCATTATGTATCATCATCAGCTTATCAGAGAGATCATTTGGTCTTTGGTTTTTTGGGATTGACTTATTTCACTTAGCATAATATTCTCCAACTGCATCCATTTACCTGCAAATGCCATCATTTTATTCTTCTTTATTACTGAGTAATATTCCATTGTATATATATATACCACAGTTTCTTTATCCATTCATCTGTAGAAGGGCATCTGGGTTGGTTCCACAATCTAGCTATTGTGAATTGAGCAGCTATGAACATTGATGGGGCTGTATCTCTGTAGTATGCTGATTTTAAGTCCTTTGGGTATAGGCCAAGGAGTGGGATAGCTGGGTCAAATGGTGGTTCCATTCCAAGTTTTCTAAGGAATCTCCGCACTGCTTCGCAGAGTGGCTGCACTAATTTGCAGCCCCACCAGCAATGTATGAGTGTACCTTTTTCCCCACATCCTCGCCATCACCTATTGCTGCTTGTATTCTTGATAATTGCCATTCTAATTGGGGTGAGATGGAATCTCAGGGTAGTTTTGATTTGCACTTCTCTTATTACTAGAGATGTTGAACATTTTTCTCATATATCTGTTGATTCCTTGCAGATCATTTTCTGTGAAGTGTCTGATGAAAGTTTTGCATCTGAATTGAGATGTTCTGTTAAGTTTGAAGCACATTTAATTTAATTTAATTTTAATTTTTTTGGTGTGGAGGATTAAACCCAGGGTGCTTAGCCACTGAGCCACATCCCCAGTCCTTATTGTATTTTGTTTAGAGACAGGGTTTCACTAAGTTGCTTAAGGCCTGGCTAAGTTGTTGAGGCTGACTTTGAATTCATGATCCTCCAGCCTCAGCCTCCTGAGCTGAAAAGTTTTATTTTATTTATTTTTTGTTTGTTTTGTAGTACTGTAGATTGAACCTAGGGCCTTGCACGTGCTATCTATATGCAAGGCCACTGAGGTATATACCCAGACGTAAGTTTTATTTTATAATTTATTGATGTAACTGTACATATTTATAAGGTAGAACACAATGTTATGTTTACCTATATATTGTGTATGTTCTGTTCAGAATAATTAGCATATTTAGCACCTTAAACATTTATCACATTAGAAACTTACTATAAAATTAGAATACAAAGTATCTCAATAAATTTCACATGTAAAATAATATTTTGGACATTATCATATATATGTATATATGTATATATATCACCTTTATTTTTCTATTATAAAATTAAAAATTACTTGCGTGACTTACATTATGTGTGTTAGACCATTTTGTCCTTCAACTTTGTTGTGGTTAGGTATGTGGTATTCCCCAAAAACTCAAGTGTGAGACAAGGCAGGATTTAGAAGTGAAATGATTGGTTTATGAGAGACTTAACTAAATCAGTGTATTAATTGTCTAATAGGGATTAACTGAGTGGAAACCGAAGGCAGGTAGGGTGTGGCTGGAGGAGATGAGTCATAGGGGATGTGCCTTTGGGGTATATTTGGTGAGCTGAGCTTAGTCTCTCTCTGCTTCGTGGTGTGATCTCTTGAGCTACTTTCCTCCACCACACTTTTGTGCCATGATGTTCTGCTTTACCTTGAGCACCCAGGAATAGAGCTAGCTGTGGACTGAGAACTCTGAAACCATGAGCACCAAGATTAAATTTCCTCCTCTAATTGTTCTTGTCAGGTCTTTTGGTCACTGCATTTAAAAAAAAAAAACTGACTAAAACAGAAATTGGTACCGAGAAATTGGATTGCTGCTGGGACTAACCTGACCATGTGGTTCAGAAGCTTTTGGAGCTTTTTGCAATTTCAGGAGAAATTTTGGAAAGTTTAGCAATGCAAGCTGGAAAAGCTTTAGATTATTGTAAATGGAGCTGGTGGGAGCTAAGAAGACCAGAATGCTGATAGGACTGTGCATGATAAAAACAGGATTCATGAGCTTTCAGAGGAGGAGGACACTCTTAGAAATTGAACTACAGGGCATTTGTGTTATGTTCTGGCTAGAAGTTTTCTGTCTGCGTTTTGCTCATGTCCTGAGACTTTCTGTGAGGCTGAGTTTAAATATAAGGGACTTCTTTATTTCTTAATAGTTTTTTAGATGTTGATGGACCTTTATTTTATTAATTTATTTATATGTGGTGCTGAGAATTGAACTCATTGCCTCACACATTCGAGGCAACTGCCCTACCACTGAGCCACAACCTCAGCCCCTATAATGGACTTCTTAATCTGATGAAAGAAATTTCTAGACAAGATAGTATTCATGTGATAGCATGGATATTGCTGGTACTTTTAGCCAAGTTTATTGTCATATTCAGGAGCAGAAAGCAAAGCAAAAATTTTTGGAAAACTTACAGTTTGGCCAGAAAACTGTGAGTAAAACTGGGGCTAAGGAATGTGTGGTAGTTAAAGACATTACAGCCAATCAAGCAATGCTAAAGACTTTGAATAGAGACATTAAGAAAGATGGCTTGAGGGCATCTCAGAAATTGGCAAGATCATACTCACTTCAGGCTCAAGGCTATAAAGGTAAAAATTTCTTTGAGACCAGTGGGGCACATTTCTTATGCAGAGGAGCGTAGGAATTTTTTTCAATGTTCTCAGCCATGCAGGCACTCAGAGGCTGCAGCAACCATGCTCTCTTGTGGTTTGGCTACTGCTTGAGATGAAGGCAGGCCTTGGCATCAACCAGGTGATGCCGGTTCTGAAGGAATGCAGGATGCTAGAGTTAGGGGTTCATGGAAGCTTCCATGAAGATTTCAAAGGATGGCAAAGTGCAGCAAGGTCAGAGTCCCTGTGGGCAGCCCCTGAGAGGGCAATTAATGGAGATATGAGGAAGAAATCAATGCTGCAATCAAGACCCCTGATATTACCAGTACACTGGAATATTTGCTGAGGAGAGTTGTAGTAATTAAGCATGGAGAAGCCAAGAGAGATGCTATATGGGCAGCAACCAGCAAAGTCAAAGGCAGAGCAAAATAAATATTTTGGAAAGAACATCATAATGCCATGCACTCCAGATGAAGATCATAAAACTACAGGACTTGTTTTCCCAGGTGGATTTTGGTCCCATCCCTTCTTTCTATGCCCCTATTTCTCCCTTGTGGAATGGAAAAGTTTACTCTTTTCCTTTATATATTGGATTCATGTAACTTACTTTTGATTTTTATAGGAGTTCATGTTGAGGGATTATCCTGAGTCTTAAAGGAGGCTTTGGCCTTGGATTTGTGGGCAATCCTGGAACTGCTAAGGCTATGGGGGTTTTTATAAGTGGACTAAATATATTGTGAGATAGACAAACTTTTGGGGGCAAGACTTGGAATGTTATTGTGTAGATGGTTGCTGTCCCCCAAAAGCTCATGTATAAAAGATTGCAAGAAGTTTTAGAGGTGAAATTATTGGGTTATGAGAACCTTGAACTAATCAGTGAATTTATCCCCTGATGGGATTAACTGGGTGGTATCTGAAAACAAATAGGATGTGGCAAGAAGAGGTGGTCCCTGAGGGTATGCCTTTGGGGGTATATATTTTGTCCTTGTTGAGCAGAGCTTTCTCTGCTTCCTGGGTGCCATCTTCCAAGCTGCTTCCCTCTGCCACACTCTTTTGCCATAATGTTCTACCTCACCTGGAGCCCCAAGGAATGGAGTCGGTTGTCTATGGACTGAGATCTTTGAAACCATGAGTCCCCAAGTAAATTTTTCCTCTTCTAATACTTCTTGTCAGGTCTTTTGGTCACAGCAGTGAAAAATTTGACTAAAACAAACTTTTCCCCTTTACTGTTTTAAAATTTACTTAGTAAATCTAAACCCTGTTGAGCATTAACTCTGCAGTTTCTTTCACCATGGAAAAGCAACTGGATGATACTAAAAGGAAACATGTACACAATCTTTCTCATTTAACTTTCCTATCATGATCAAATATTAGATGGGTTCCTAACAGTGTTTCACAAATAGGTAAGTTATCCCTAACACATTTTTTGTTCAGATTTTGGAGACCAAACCACTATATATGTTCGTCTCCCTAGTCCCTCTTCAAATTTTATATTTCACTTTTGTTCAAGGGGTTACCTGATCTCAAAATACCTTAATATCAAAGTAGATAGGAAATTTACACATTTCCACCACAAATTTGAACCTTAACTCAATCTTGACCTGCACTTGTCCCTCTCTTGCTAAAGTATAGATGTGGTCCTTTCCCTAACGAGAGACAATTCACTGCTGGTGATTTAGAAATCATTTTTTTTGGTTTTCTCAAGGAATTATGTGCCAGAAGTTGATAACCTTCTCTCTTCTAACTCATGTTTTTTTTTTTTTTTTTCATTTCTCCTGGATATTCCCCAAAACATTCAAACATGTTTAATTATGTTTTCTATTAAAAAACAAAAACGAATGAACAACAACAACAAAAATAATCTGCATTAGTGGCAAAACATTTCTTTCAGCTCAGCAACACTTGTGATTTCTTTAGAGCAACATTGCTCACTCCTTTGGCTCATCTTTTCCTCCCTCTCCAGACAGACTTTCAACCCTTTTTAAAAATGTTTTTTGTAGTTGTAGATGGACAGAATGCCTTCATTTTATTTATTTATTTGTATGTGGTGCTGAGGATGGAACCCAGTGCCTCACACATGCTAGGCAGGCACTGTACCACTGAGCCCCAGCCCTAGCCCCAGACTGTCAACTTTTAATGACAAAATTCTTTTCAGGGCCACCACTGACTCCATGTTAAAAAGTCTAATGGTTATCTATATTAATTTTGAACAGTTTTCACTATTCAAACATTGCTGAGAATTCCATTGAAGATTCTATATTTTCTCTTTGGTGTTTAGGCTATGTGCTGTCTTCCCATGAAAACTAAAGCATCTCAGTTGTCTTTCTGACACTAATCTTTGTTCCTATCTGAAACATAGCAACACCAAAAAGAATATTGTTAATCTTCAACCAAACATCATCGAGTGAACTTTTCCTTTATCACTTGTTGGCCATGCAAAATTTCAGTCTGCTATCTAAAGAATGAAGTAGAGTATTTATTTTATTTGAGCAGATTTATGTTATCTTAATTTCTCTGTTCATTTGCATCAGTGCTACATCTACTTTTCATTTCACAGCAGCATTTTTTGGGGGGTACAGGGGACTAAACCCAGGGGCACTTCACTACTCAGCAACATCCCCCAGTCCTCTATATTTTTTATTTTGAGACAGGCCCTCACTAGGTTCCTGAGGCTGGCCTTGAACTTGCAATACTCCTGCCTCCTCCTCCCAAGTCACTGGAATTACAGGCATTTACCACCACATCTACCTTCACAATAGCATTTTATAGGGAAGTTTTCTATGGGTATCTTTAATTTTTCAAGTGATATTGTTTTTATAATATCAATGGAACTTTTTTCTTTTTATGAATTATATTTGCATCAAAAGTGAATCAATTTCAGAAAGCATATTAATTTATACACATCTCTGTCTATAATATTAGGCAAACTCAAATTTTGAAATTTGAATTCTGAAAGTCTGAAGTTTGTGAATATTGCCTAATTTACACTGGCATGAAAGCACAGTAAGACGAAATGAAAGGGCAATCAATATATGATCATAGACAAAATGACACAGAAGGAAAATCATGGGAAAAAAAACAAAAATGTAGAAACTATCTGAGAATTTTGAGATAAATTCACTGGGCATTTTTATGGTTCAAGGTTTTACATATTCTCAGTATCACCCCACTATTAGTAGCTCACAATCGGAAGTTATCGATTTCTCCAGAGGGCAAGGTAATGTAAGTGAAAATCAGCAGCGATGGAAAGAAATATACTTAACTTAGAAAAGGGCTGTGTAATGTAGACTTACTGATACAGAACAGAGGATATCTCGTTGGGAACACTTTCTCATTGATATTTGAAAAAATGCATAGGACAAAATTTCATGACTAAATGAATAACATAGTATATGCATCCAACTGAAATGGGGGAGAAGGTCATAATTCTCAATTTGTAGATTTTGAAAAGCAAGGAAAATTTTTAAAAAATCAGCTAATGAAATCCTTCAAAATACTTTCCACTGGCATTGGAAAGTATCCAATTAGGATGGTATCAAAACCCTTGAGTTAGAGCAGAACATGTAGTTGTAAGACCCAATTGTAGATTAAGTAGGACTTGCTTTCTTATTCCAGTACAATTGTTTGGGCATCTGGACAATGAGATATTTGAGACCCCTAGAAACACAGAAGAGAGCTTTCAAATTCACACCAGTGCTCTCTCAACTCCCAAACACTTCCTGATGTTCCCTTCAATATAAATCATGCATCTATCTAAACAGTCTAAGGGAACACTCAGCTTCGCACTGGAGAGGGTGTCAAAAATGTGAAGAGATTTAATAAGAGAATCTGGGATAAAGGGGGCCAGAACCAATGTTAGGAGTATCTGTTAACCTTTAGAAAGGCAGAGGAAGCAGTTGTATTTCAAAACAACCTTCTCATGTGGCACCACCTCCAAACTTTCTTGCACTGCCTCTGTCTTTAAGAAAATTCTTACTTCATACTTGAGTTAAGAATAAATATAAAACAGTAGGAACAAGCTCATCATGATTATTATCTTGAGAACTTCACATAGAGCTAACTTACCTCTGCCAGGAAAGGGATGTTCAGATTGGTAAATTAAACCAATCTTAATTTGGTTCTGTTCTAGAGGTCCAGGACCAAGAAACTGCATCTGGTAATGACTTTCATGCTGGAAGAATATGGAGATGATGAAGGGTATCACGTGGCAAAACTCAGGGAATGTACATGTCTGTCTATGTTTCTTCTGGTCTCTCACCCTCTTCTTAAAAAAACACCAAGATTCAATCATGAGAATATCACTCTGATGACCTTAACTTATATTAATTATCTCCCACAGGCTCCAACTCTAAACATCATAGTTAAGATTAAGCTTCTATCCTCTTTATACCTCATAATGGGTTCAATGTAAACACATTTCAGGAGGAGCCAGCCATATTTGAACTATTGCAATGATGGATCACATTAAGTGGTGTTGAAAGTTAAATCATCGTTTAATATCTGGAATAAATACCAATTGTTTTATATAGAGAGGTGGATTAATTTGTTGAGATTTTTACATCTATATCACTAGATATATTGTTCTATAGTTTTCTTATGATGTCAATATGTCGTTTGGTATACGAGTATTACTGGGTTTTCTTCTCTTCTATTTTGGAAAGTTTTCAGAAGGACTAATAACGATTATTTTTATATACCAGGTAGAATTTAACAGTGAAGTCACCTGGGCCTAGCACTTCTTTGTGTAATGTTTTCATTTTTGTTTTTTTTCCCTCTGGTGCTAAGTGTGGAATCAAGACCTCTCTCAGGCTAGGCAAGCATTCTACAAATGTGCTATACTTTCCAGCACTGCGGAAAAATTTTAAAACCACTAATACAATCTCTTATCATAGGTCTTTTTATTTTTTTTTTAAAGTTTTACAGACTGCATTTTGACTTCTTATATACAAATGGGGTACATCATTTCATTTCTATGGTTGTACACGATGTAGATTCATACCATAGGGTAATGATGTGTGTCTCATTCCACCATTTTTCATACCCTCCCTCCCTCTCATTTCCCTCTATGTAATCTAAAGTTCCTCCATTCTTCTCTTACCTCCACCCCTCTACCCCCATTATGTATCATCATCCACTTATCAGGGAAAACATTCAACCTTTGATTTTTTGGGATTGGCTTATTTCACTCAGCATGATATTCTCCAATTCCATCCATTTATCTGCAAATACCATAATATTATTCTTCTTTATGGCTGAATAATATTCCATAGAGTATATATACCACAGTTTCTTTATGCATTCATATATTGAAGGGCATCTAGGTTGGTTCCACAGTTTAGGTATTGTCTTATTATAAGTCTTTTCAGATTTTTAGTGATTCTTTCATTAGTTTCACCACTTTTTATTTTTCTAGGAATTTTTCTATTTCAACTGTGTTGTTTAACATGTTTGCAAGTACTTGTTCATCATATTCCTTTATAATCCTTTGTGTCAGTAATAGTGACCCCTCCTTTGTTCCTGATTTCAGTAATTTGATTTCTCTCTTTTTACTTAGTCATTTATTTCTTTTTTTTTTTTTTTGTTACTGGGAATTGAACCCAGGGGCATATCAACACTAAAGTATATTTCCAGCACTTTTAAAAACTATTGTGATCACACTCTACTTTTTCCTCTTATGATATTGGGGATTGAACCCAGGGCCTCACACATGCTAAGCACCTTACCATGAGCTCCATATCCTAGTCTTTATTTTTAAATTTTGAGATAGGATCTTGCTAAGTTGCTTAGGCAATCGCTTAAGTAAGTTGCCCAGGCCGGCCTTGAACTTGTGATCCTCTTATCTGAGTCCCTCAAGTCTCTGGAATTACAGGAGTGAGCCACCACACCAGCTCTTAGTCAATTTTGATAAAAGTTAATCAGTTCTATTGATATTTTCAAAGAAATAAATTTCAATTTCTTTGATTTTTATGAAACTTTTTTGGTTCTCATTTTTCTCCAGTTTAATTTATATTATTTCCTTCCTCTACTTGTCTTAGGTTTAGTATGCATTTCTTTTTATAGTGTTGGGGAGTACTTTTGATAATACTTTTGAGAGCTTTCTCTTATTATCTCTATAAATTCCTCTAAGCTATAAACTCCTCTAAGCACTGCTTTTAATGCTTTGTCACTGGAATGGTGCTTTGTCATTGTCTTTCATTTTAATTTTTTTCTCATTTCTCACATGATTTCTTCTTTGACTTATTGGTTATTTAGGAGTATATTGTTTAGTTTGCACATGTGTGTTTAATTTCCATATATGTTCATTGTTTAATATCTATATTTCATTTGTTTCTCTTTTTGAGGGGGGAGGGGATACTGGGGATTGAACTCAGGGGTACTGGATCACTGAGCCACATCCCCACTCCTGTTTTGTATTTTAGAGACAGGGTCTTATTGAGTTGTTTAGCATCTCATTTTTGCTGAGGCTGGCTTTGAACTTGTGATCCTCATGCTTCAGCCTCCTGAGCCACTGGGATTACTGACTTGCACCACTGTGCCTGGCTAATTTCTATATTTCTTTGTGTTGCTGATTTCTACCATCATTCCATTGTGCAGCATTAATCTAGGAAAGAAAAGGGATTCTAATGGCCTGTGTCTCCCAGGGAGATATGACAACTCTGGCTGGGAGCTGGAGATAGGAGAACCCCACCTTTTTAGCCACATCTGTCTTATGAACCTAATGAGAGACGGAGAGAGTAGGTAGTGGCTGAAATGTTAGAGATTCTCATTTTTATTTTTATTTTTTGTATTTTTAACCAAGATTTAATAGATTTTGTTGAGTAAATATTTCTTCAGTTCCTATATGCCTTTAGGATATTTTCCAGAAGTTTTAATTGGTTCTTTTCATAAAATGATTTTATCTGTTATGGTTGCTTCTCTTGAGAAGCAGTTCATAGAGTTCCTTGTACCAACAATGCACAAGTTGAATCTGTCCTTTGTATCTGAATAAACTATGTTTATTAAGAAATTTCTACTTTGGAAGAGCCTAAAGCAACTCTACTTTTCCAAGGCAGTGCTTTTCATTATGGAATGGAAATAGCTATTATTACCATGAGTAGGGTAGTTTCAACATACTTCCCTATAATTTTATAGGTGAAAGAATCATCAATCTAATTTGTCAAAGGACTGGAATAATTTGAATTACAAACATCTTAGGTTAAATATAGTTATAGCAAATACTTCCTTTGCAATTCTTTGGAGTTATATTTTCAAAATAAAATCTCTAACTTTTAGTTAGAAAAGAAATTCCATATATTGTACTTACAGATCCACTTTCAAATATGACTGTAGGAAAAGCAAATCTTTCTGAGTTTTATGTGCCTCTTTTCAACTAATTGGCAGGTCATCATTTGCCAAGCACATTGAATCACCTGTATAGAAAGCAGGATTGGAGACGTCACTGAGTAAGATAAATAAGTCTGAAGAACAGAGGGTAAAACATGAAATTGTCAGAGATATGTAGACAGACAATGGGTAGCATTGGAATAAAACAGCCCCATTATTTTTACTACTGCATGTAAATTGTTTGTAGATTTTTAACAAACATACCATAAAGCATGCTGATGGATCAGTCATTATTTTGGGGTTTGCCCTAAAGGAGGTGACCCAATGCATTGTTTTATAAGTTTGAGTTTGCATGAAAAAGACTTTTTTTTTCTCCCAGACATTTTGTTTGTAATTAGGCTATATTTAGATTATACTTCATGATAGATGGAAATACCTTGGTAATGGCTTCATGCTCTAAAAAATCAGTTTCTTTATAGACAAAATAAATTGAATGAGAGAAACCAAAATACAGTGTAGTTTAGGCATTGGGATGGGAAGGTGAGGCCTGGGCTCTGAAATTACCAGTATGTTTCTAAGCAAGCTAACTTATAATTTTTGTCCCTCTGTTTTCCTTAGATACTAAATGAAGAGGTAAAACATATTATGTATATTTATTATACATTTGAACTACATTATGACATTGTTTTGCATAAAATATTTAAAAAATTAATTAAAATTGCTCCTTAATAAATACTACTGGCCTATCTAGTAGGTTAGGCTCTAAAGCAAGATTCAAGGAACCTAAATCACTAAGGTCAAATTCATATTTCATCTGTTAATCCTTCCTATCATTTACCACGTACTCTATCCATTGCTTAATATAACCATTGAATTTTCTAAATATAACATTTATTTTAACTCTATCCTTTTCCTTAAATTGGTTTAATCTTTTATAAGCATGGTTTCAGTTCTAACATATTTGGCTATTTTTGTATTAAAATAATTTTTAGTTTAAAAGTAAACTTCAGTACTCATAGGACAGGTCCTGTTAAGATATGCAACAATTGTGAAATTACTGCATTTTATTACCAGATTCACAGTAAACACCCAGGTGTGTGAGTGTGTATGTTTTGCTAGTGTCTGGTACCTTATTGAGTGGGCATGAATGGCATGTACACAGTTGTCAAATGAACACTTGGAAGAATCAAGAGTTTGTATACAGATCATCTCTGCAATCAGGAAAGGGCAAGCATTTTCTATCCCCCCAGAATTCTTCTTGGCCTTCTTTTCTTGGCTACATTACTATTCTCAGCTGTGGCAGTAGGAGTCTTCCGTCTATAAATACAGAACTCAGTTTCTCAAATAATCAGCAACAAGATGCTGACATTCTTTCCCAGAGTGCAAAATTATCTAGCCAAATACTAGAACCATTTGCTTCTTTACTTCACTTCGGCAAGAGAAAAACATTTGTTCATACTGTGCTTCTATAATCAACCTTGTGATCATCTTCTTATATTCAAAAGGATGTTTCCCAACTGCTTGATTGTATTTCTTTTTTAAAAAGCATTTTTAGTTGTAGATTGGCACAATACCTTTATTTTATTGATTTATTTTTATATCATGCTCAGGATCAAATCTAGTGCCTCACACATGCTAGGCAAGTGCTCTACTTCTGAACTATGGCCCCAGTCCCATTGATTGTATTTCTTAACCTCGTCTCTTTGTCTATCAAAGGGTATAGATCTGATAGTATAAATATGCATTGAATTATCCTTTAGCGATGTTTGTACTCACTGGGTTAGGTACTGAACTGTAATGTGGAGAGAATACCTCCTGAAAAATCATTTAAATCATACAATCTGAATTCATTGGAAGCTAAATTGAAATATTTACATTTAATTGGTGTAAGAATGTTTTTCAAACACATGAAATGCAGTGTCACTACTGCCTCCAAAAAGCTTGAAGTGGAAAATTACTCTTTATTTTCTAAACCTAAGCTAAACCATATTTGTAGTCCAGTGTCTTCCTACTCTGCCTGAAGTTGCCTTGCTTGTTTGAGTTCTGCTAGGGAATGCCCACACAGACACTCTTAATACTTAGGGATTCGTTATTAAGGCAAGTAGAAGCAGAAAGTCAACAATGCTCTGAAAATTGGGGCTAAATATCAAAACAGCTCAGGCATTTTGAGGACTTACCCCTTACCTTTGTAAATCAGAAATTATTCATGTGTAAAATACAATAAGGAAGTCTATATAATTAGCATAGCCCCTTAGATAGGGATTTAGTTATCTTTTCTTTCCTGAGGCACTAAGTTGGAAATTCCCCTTAAAATGCTCATTAAACTTGAATGTACACAGCAACCATGTGTTTAAAGTGCATATTCTGTGAATTAGGCTCCAAAATTCTGTTTTAGTATGTCTCTTATAGGGCGTCTGGAAATCTGTCTTTTTAACAAGCATTCTAGGTGACTTTTAAGAGGTTATAGTTTCAGAAACACTAATTGAGGCTACTCCATGAAATCTAGAGGAATGAGCTGATGCTAATATGTCCCATATGGCTACAAACATTCAGAAATATTTTATCAGATTTAACTAAAACTTTAAAAATATGTAGGTGAGTTCAAGAGATAGAAGGGGAAGTATACTTTTGCTAGACACAGAGAGAAACATAAGGCTAGAGAAATCATAAACATTTTCAATGGAAATAGATTAATTCAATTATCAGATTCAATTTAATTCTCACAACAATTCTTGAAGTTACAACCCATATGAATGTACATGGTAGGTGCAGCTGGCATGATGAAATTGAGAGCTAGAGAGGTGAGATTAATTTATCCCTAAGATTATGTCATAAATTTCATAGCTATGATTTGACCCAGGAATTAGGCTACAAACTTAACACTCCTAACCATTCCTAAAATCTCAGACAATAAATAGCAATAAACTATATATGTTATTTAAAACAAAAGGAGGGAACTTATTTGTATGTGATATAATTATATGCATAGAAAATACAAAATATAGAAATAAAATTTTAGAAGTAAGATTTATTTGTTGCCATCCCACTTACAGATTCTCAGTTTTATTTCTTGAGGTTTGGGGGTCTTGTTAAGGAAGTTGATGCCTGTACCAATAGGTTGGGCTATTGAAACTATGTTTTCTAGAATTTACAAAGTTTATGATCTAATTCCTAGGTCTTTGATCCACTTTGAGTTGATGTTAGTGCAGAGTGAGAGAGAGGGATCTAGTTTCATTCTTCCACATTTGAACAGTCAGTTTCCTCAGAAGCATTTGTTAAAAAAATTTCTTTTCTCCAATGAATGTTTTTGGCACCTTTTTCAAATAGCAGATGATTTATCTGTGTGGATATGTCTCTATGTCTTCTAATCTATTACATTAGCCTTCATGTCTGTTTTGATGCCAAGGCCATGCTGCTTTTCTTACTATAGCTCTGTAGTATAATTCGAAATCAGGTATTGTGATGCCACTAACCCCAATCTTCTTGCTCACTATTGCTTTTGCTGTTCTGGGTCTTTTGTCCTTCCATATGAATTTAGGACTGGTTTTTCTAGTTCTGTGAAGAGCATCATTGGTATTTTGATGGGGATCACTTGAAACTGTTTTATCACTTTTGGTAGTTTGGCCATTTTGACAAGATTAATTCTGCCTATCCAGGTACACGGTAGGGTTTTCCATATTCTAAGATCTTCTTTACTTTCTTTCTTCAGTGTTGGATAATTTTCACTGTAGAGGTCTTTCACCTCCTCTTTTATATTTATTCCCAAGAATTGTCTGAGGTCATTGTGAATGGAGTGGATTTCCTGTTTTTTTTTTTTTTTTCTACAGCAGATTCATTATTAAAGTTTAGGAAAGCGATTAATTTTTGTATATTGATCTTGTATCTTACTACTTTGCTGAATTTGTTAATAAGCTCTAGACATTTTCTCATGGAATTGATACCAAATAAAACAACTAATAATCTAAAGAGAGAATCTACAAAATGGGGGAGATTGCTTGCCAGTTACTCTTCTCACGGAGCAATAATACACAGAATATATATAAGGAACTCAACAAATTTCACACAAAAAATGAATAACATACTCAATAAGTGGGCAAAAGAACTAAACAAACATTTCTCAAAAGAAGAAGTATGAATAGTCAACAAATATATGAAAGAAATGTTCAAAACACTATCAATCAGGGAAATGCAAATCAAAATACATTGAGATTTCATCTCACTCCAGTTAGAACAGCAATCAATCATAAAGAATAAAAATAATATATACTAGTGAGTATGTGGGGGTAACAGTACATTAATACATTGTTACTGGAATTGCAAATTAGTACAACCATGTTGGAAAGCAATATGGAGATTCTTCAAAAGAGTACAAATGGTACCACCATAAACCTAAGTATCCCACTCATTGGTATTTGCATGGAAGAACTAAAATTAGCATACTATACTGATACATGCATATCAATGTTTATAACAATTCACAATAGTCCAGTTATGGGAACAGACCAGGTGCCCATCAACAGAAGAAAGAACAAAGATAATGTGGTGTGTGTGTGTGTGTGTGTGTGTGTGTGTGTATGTGTATACATACAATGTAGTTTTACTAAGAATCAAATTATGGCATTTTTTGTTAAATGCGTGAAACTGGAGAACATAATGCTAAGATTTGAATGTGTTCTCTCATATGCCAACACTGAGGAGAAATAAGCAATTAAGAAAATAGGGATCCCATGAAAATAGATGGGATAGCAATAGAGTAGAGAAATGGACTCAAAGGGAGCGGGTGAGGAGGACTCAAAAGAGGAGGAACTCTAGAAAGAAATTGACCAAATTATTTTATGTACATGTATGATTGTGTCCTAGTGAATACCACTTTTATGTGTATCTATAAAGCATCAACTTAAAAAGACAATAAATAGAGGTAAGACTAGTGGAACAGAGGAAGAGGAACAAGGGGAAGAATGTGTGGAGGGAAAAAGAAAGTATTGGGGATTAAAATGGAGCAAACTGTGTCATATGCATGTATGAATATGTAAATATGAACCCCACTATAATAACTATAATGCAGTAAGAAGACATTTAAAAAGGAAATAAGAATTCTTTATATTGGCTTAGGAACTGAATTCCTCAACAAGACTCCTAAAGCACAAAAAGTACAATGAAGAACCAATAAATGGAATGGTATCAAACTAAAGAGCTTCTTCACAACAAAAGAAACAATCAGGAATGTGACAAGAAAGCCTACAGAATGGGAGACAATCTTTGCCACCTGCACATCACATAGAGCATTAATCTCTAGGATTTATAAAAAACTCAAAAAACTGAACACCAAAAAACCAAATAATCCAAACAATAAATGGGCAAAGGAACTGAACAGATACTTCACAGAAGAAATATGAATGGTCAACAAATATATGAAAATATATTCAACATCACTAGTAATTAGAGAAATGCAAATTAATACTACACTGAGATTTCATCTCACTCTACTCAGAATGGCAACTATCAAGAATACCAGTAACAAGAAATGTTTTGAGAGGATGTCGGGAAAAAGGTCTACTCATAAATTTGTAGTGGGACTGCAAATTGGTACAACCATTATGGAAAGCAGTATGGAGATTCCTCAAAAAACCTGGAATGGAACCACCCTTTGACCCAGTTATCCCACTCCTCAACATATACCCAAAGGCCTTAAAATGAGCATATTTCAATGATGCAGCCACACCAATGCTTATAGCAACTCAATTCTCAATAAACTATGAAATCAATTTAGGTGACCTTCAATAGATGAATGGATAACAAAAATGTGATACATATACATAATGGAATATTACTCAGTCATAAAGAAGAATGAAATCATGGCATTTGCTGGTAAATAGATGGAACTGGAGACTATCCTGATAAGTGAAATAAGCCAATCCCAAAAAAAACAAAGACCAAATGTTCTCTCTGATATGTGGATGCTGACTTACAATAGGCAGCAGTGGGGTGGGGTGTGGAGGTTAACTGATTAGACGGGGAGGCGGAAATTGGGGGAAGGGAGTGGGGATGGGAATGGGAAAGACAGTAGAATGAATTGGACATAACTTTCCTATGTTCATATGTGAATACACAACTGGTGTAATTCCATATCATGTACAACCACAAAAATGGGAAGTTATACTTTATGTATGTGTGATATGTCAAAATGCATTCTACTGCCATGTATAACTAAAAAAAAAATAAATAAAGAGTTCTTCAGCAACTTGAGAATGTAAGATCAAGATACCCAAAGTTTTCTAGATAGCTACCATAATTAAAAAAGTCAATAATGATTTAAAAATAGTAGCAGCAAAATCTATGAAGAGTTAAAGGAATTACTAATAATAAAAATGCATGAGGCATGTTCAAGGATAGGAATGATATTCATAACATTCAAATATTGCTGGCTCTTCAATGGTAAACAAAATGACAATTTCTGCTGGCAGACTCAGACCTACCTCATTGCCTGTGTGAATTAAATAAAGGACAAAAGTATATCTACAGCCTCTATCTTGGTTCCAGCTCTCCCCATATATTAAGACAGTAGGTCTGCAAGTTTTGCCAATGAACCAGTAGCATTGGGATCAGCATTATTCGAGGACTTTTTTAGAAATGCCCCACCTCAGATCTATTAAATTAGAAGCATTGGAGTTGGACCTCTAAAATCTGCTATTTTCTTAGCAAGGGTTTAGAATTTTTATGAGCACATCTTTATGGGGCACAATGTGATACTTCTACATTTACACAGTGTGTAATCATCAACTCAGGATATTTAGGTTATCCATCACCTCCAACATTTATTATTTTTTTGTGACGAGTACATTCAAAGTCCTTTCTCCTAGCTGTTTGGAATTATATTATACAATATTGTTAACTATAATCACCCTTAAGTGTAATATTATACCAGAACTTACTCCTGCCATTAGGTTGTGACTTTATAGGCCCGATGTTATGGTTTTGACCTGGAATATTCCCCAAAGCCTTGTGTACAGAGGTGGGGATTTTAAGCAGTGATTGGATGATGAGGACTCTGACCTCATCAGTGGATTAATACATTGGAAGAATAAATCTACTGATAGCTCTATGGACAGCTGGACAGTGAGATCTGTCAGGGGCAGGCTTTGAGGGCCCCAGAGCCGCACCGTGGCCTGATCTCTAAGATGGCGCCTGGCAGCTTGCCAGACATAGCTGCACTCATAAACAAGTTTTAGGAAGTAACTCTGGTTGGCTGTTGTGCATGAGGCGATCCTGGTATCTGCCTGGAGACTGTTCCTTGATAGGCTGACTTTCCTGGTAGTCTACTCTCTGATAGGCTGATGTTCTCAATATAAGTCTGAGACTTGCGGAATAAACTCCTTTTGGTTCCTGTGATGAAGAAGAGCGTACGCGTTGTGATTGTCCCCGTGGGCGGTGGGCGATCATAAGATCTAGTTGGAGGAAGTAGGTGACTAGGGGTATGCCCTGGAAGGGCATATCTTTTCCCTGTCCTCTTCCTCTCTCTCTTCCTTTTTCTCTGCTTCTAAGATGCCATGAACTAAGCCACTTTTCTCTGATACACCCACCATGGTGTTCTGCCTCAGGCTCAATACACTGATCATGCACTGAATCTTCTGAAATCATGAGCAAAAACACATATTTCCTCTTCTAAGCTGTTCATGTCAGGTATTTTGGTCATGGAAGTGAAAAGCTGACTAATACACCTGCCAAGGGCTAGAGTCTGAGAACTACTGTGCTAGTTCATGTTTCATATGTAGGAATCTCCTAGTGATCATATTATAATGCTGATGGTTATACTGATACAGTGAGTCTGAATTGGAGCCTGAGACCTTGCATTTCAGAACTATGAAATAAGAACTTTCTGTTGTTTAAACCATCTAGGATGTACTTTGCTATAGTGGCCCTTGCAGACGATTATGCTATATGTGATGTTCATTCTTCAACTTGCTCTTCCTAAGATTTAAGTTACCAGCTCTGCTTTGGAGGTACTTATTGTTCAATTCTGGACCATGTGTATTTTACTTTTGCTCATATGACACAGTGGTTCTAGGAATTTTGTTATGGTTTAGCTATGAGGTCTCCCCTACAAGTTCACGTGTGAGACAATGCAAAATATTTAGAGGTGAAATGATTGAGCCATACCCTAATCAGTGCATTATTCCATTGATAGGGATTAACTGAATGGTAACTACATGTAGAGTGTGGTTGAAAGAATAGGTCCCTGGTGAGTGGAGCTCTCTTCTCTCTGCTTCCTGGTTGCCATCTCCTGAGCTGCTTTCCTCTGCCATGCCCTTCCAACAAGATGTGCTATCTCACCTCAGCCCAGAGCTGTGGAGTAGGCCACATATGGACTAAGGCCTCTGAAACTGTAAGCCAAAATATACCTTTCCTCTTCTAATTGTTCTTGTGAGATCTTTCGCTCACAGTGATGAAAAAAACTTACTAAAATATCTTCCTCACACCATCATCCATTAAACTACCTTTAGCCCCTTTTCAGTGAAGATTTAATATTATGTTATTTTTGTTTGTTAGTAATTTGCCATATATTTTAACAATTTCTGGAGATTTTATTTTTGTTTCTGTTCATGCTCTGTTAATGAAGCTGAATGAATTTTAAATGTACTCTCCAAATCCTATTTTCCCTGTAAGCCCTTGTAGATGCCATGCCATATATGAATCACAAACTGTGAAGTTTTTCAAGAATACACGTATTGAATTTTATTAGTTTCCTATTGCTGCATAACAAGTTACCATAAACCTGGTGTCTTAAACAATACACACATACTTCTTATCTAACAATTTCTGTGGGTCAGGAGTCTGGGGATGGCTTAGCTGGGTCCTCTGCTTCAATTTACTAAAAAAAACTTCAATCTAAATGTAGTCCAGGCCAGGTGTAGTGGTGCACACCTGTAATCCCAGCAGCTCAGGAGGCTGAGGCAGGAGGATAGCAAGTTCGAAGTCCATCTCAGCAATTTAGTGAGGTAGAGAGACCCTATCTCAAAATGAAAAATAAAAAGGGCTGGGGATGTGGCTCAATGGTTAAGTGCCCCTGAGTATGTGTGTGTGTGTATCTATATATATAGAGAGAGAGGGAGAGGGAGAGGGAGAGAGAGAGAGAGAGAGAGAGAGAGAGAGAGAGAGAGAGAGTGTCCAGGACTGAGATATTCTCTAGAGGCTTGACTAGGGAAGGATTCACTTCCAAACCCATTCAATGGTCTGAAGAATTATTTTTTTTCCCATTGTGTTATTGAGAGCACTAGCTTTTTATTAGCCATCAACCAGGCAGTCTCCCCACAGTTCATTCCCAAATACGTGTTTTCAACATGTCCATTTCATTAAACTCACAAGGAGAGTGTCAATTCATTTTTTTAAATGCAGTCTTCTCTAAACAGAGTTGTAGATAAAGTAACATATACCCAAAGTCTGATCTCCCATCAGATTTGACATACAATGTAACCTACAGAGATGACATGTCATTGCCTTTGACAAAAATTGTTAGAAGCGAGTCACAAGTTTTGCCCACCCTTAACAGGAGGGAATTATAGAATGTCATGAATACCAGAAGGTGGAAATCTTAAGAGGATCTCTTAGACTCTGTCTACCACATGCATTTTGGCAGGATTATCTTTAATATAAGAGACTATTTTACCTTCTGCTTGGATAAAATGTGTCATTTATACCTCGGAACCAGTTATTGGAACCAGACCACCAAACTGTGATATACTGGTGTTCAGTCACATCTCAATCACATTCCCTTTCACTTATATAAGTAATGTTTCAATATTTAGGCTTGAATTCTAATATTCAGACATTCACATGCAATGTCTGACAGGACTACCCCATGAATCCTGCAAAATATTGGCTCCTTCCCATTATCCTATACTTAGTTTCTCATCCCTCTTCCTGAGGAAGCTTAGAGCTCTTAGTTTTATAAATGAGATGAAGAAAGTTCTCTGACATATATCTCTTTCTTCCTTCAGTGTTTTTTTTAATGTCTCCTGCCCTGATCCTTTCGTGTTCCCAAATCTTTGACATTCCAAATATGAATTAGCTAGTTTAGTTGGTTTGCCCTCTTCTAAAACTTTATTCTGAGATGTTTGCAATGAAGAATACCCACTTAATGTTGGCAAGAGCAACATCTTGACAGAAGTATCCAGGAAACTAGAAATCAATCCTTTTTTTAACATTTTAAACAGTGTGACATTCTATAAGCACCTGTTTTCATAAGAACCTTTATGATATACAAAAAGGATAAACTCTTTCTTGTACAAAGAAAACAGTCTCTCATTTAGTTTTCCTTTATAATCATTTAGTCGTGAACACCTTTCCCATATGTCAAATTATTTTTAATGTTCGATGTATTAGTAAAATGGATCAGTACTATACACTTGGGCATTTTCAAATAGAAAAATTATGGTTGAATCTCCCAAATTGCACTTACAGTGAAAGATGTTTCATGCTACTGACTCAGATCTTGACAAACGAGGCACAACATTCATTAGTTTAATGTTTTCTACCTATTGTGATAGAAATGCATAATGACACAGTCTAAGTAATGTGAAATTATTCAGCAATGTAAGAAAAAATTCAATAAGCACTATCTACCAGTTGCAGTTCTTAAGCTCATCTTCAGATTTCTTCAGCTGAAAATTACTTGGGAGATTGTGAAAAACTTGCTACTTTTTTCATTATCATCCCTTATTTATTTTTACTATCAATTTTTCTCAAAAAACCTAATACAGTGAATTCTTATCCTCCATGAGTCTTTAGGATAAAGGATGCAAACAGTCATGGAGAGGTTAAAATAATAAAGTTATTAGGCATCCATGTTTATGATTCCATAGCAAGGATTACAGAATCAGATAATATACCTTAAAACAATGGAATGAAGGCAAAGGGAGAAGGTCAATCTTCTTGGCAATAGACCAGACATAAACCCTCCAATATTCCCTGATGTAATGGAACAAACACAGACATCAGCATCAGGAGGCCTCTGTTTGATTTAAGGTTTTGTTTATATTTTCTAGACCTCAGTTTGTTCCTTTCTTTCTTTTTTCTGGTGCTGGGGTTTGAACCCAGATCCTTGAACATGCTAGGCAAAACTCTCTACCACTGAACTACATCCCCAGTCACAAATCTAAGTTTCTTCATAAGCAATATTAAGTTGTTGAACCCATCTAGTCACTAGATGAGAACAAAGTGCCTTTTAAATAAATTTACCTCACCTGGGTATATCCATTAGGGAATTCTTTTTATTCATTGTACACTATTCATATGTTTTAAAAATTTAATGCCTTTTTTATCTTAATTGTGAAGTCAAGCAGTTGACTTTTATTGTATAAATTTGTATACCTACTTCCCTGATTTATTGGTGTGATTGGATCTATCAAATTCTGTTGATCAGTCCCATGCCAAAGCAATGATTCATTGTGCTACAATGTAAGAAGGTCATACATTGTCATTGGATTAATCTGGGTTCAAATCCTGGCTCCACATATCTCTAGGTTTATGACCTTGGGTGAATCCTTGACCTTCTGTGAGCCTATTTGTTTGGGAAGTGATCAGTCATTATAATTACTTTTATATACACTCATAATTCCCTTGCTTTTCTCTTACTTCACTATATACTTTTGGCAAAGCCACCCCTGGTTAAAATTCAGCTCCCAGGATATTCTCAAGTGAGTCTTCTATATTATTATCTAAAATTGTACAGTTTTTCCTACTTACTTTTTCACCTTCTCAGATAACTGTATCTTATCTTCTTTCCTTAATGTTCTTATAGATCCCTTACCTTAACTTACCTCAGGGAATGAGGTTTAGATAGGCGTTACCATGTAATGAATTCTGGGTTTTGAGAATGGGAGTAGAAGTCATGTGTTTACATTTCAGGTCACCTCTAATTAAAAACAATGAACTTCCCTGCATTTTCCCATAGTACTCATAAACTAGAATGTGGATATATGAACATAGAAGCAACTCTACTTTAACCATGAAGTTGAAGACAACCTTAGGGAATGGTAGAGCAAAAACAATATATAGATCTCTTTTCTTGGGTTACTGCATTGAGCAGAGTAGCTCCTTCAGTTTAGAGCTGTTGAATTGTTGCATGAGAGAAAAATTGACTTTAGTTTTTTATTAACCACTAAATGTGATTCTCTGTTACACAACATTAACACTATATATGTTATGATTGAGTTGTAAATTTCATGCAATAATCATGAATTTTAAGTGTATAATTCAACTAGTATTTTATCATTTGTAATCTGGCATGAATGTTTCTCAAAAATAAGATATCGCATACTTCCCTCATCCCAGAAAGTTCCTTGTTTAATTCCCATAGGCAACCACTCTTTGATTTCTATTGCTATAAATTAGATTTAGCTTTTATGGACTTCATATAAATGGGATAATATAGCATTTACTCTTTTGTGTCTGGGGTTACTCAGCATAAAGATTTTCAGACTCATCCATGTGTCACATGGATCAACAGTTCATTATTATTTGTTTTCTAAAGTTGCAAGTGTTAGATTATATCATACTTTTTCAATTTCTTCATTGATGGGGATTTGATATGATTTCTTAATTATTGGTTATTATGAATATTTATGGATCTTAAAGAGGTAGATTTACAACTCTAATTTTTTCACTATTCTTGAATAATAGTAACTGCTTGGTAGAATTACTAAATTGTAGTATATATACATGTTAAACTTTTATAATAAATTCACAAAAAATTCTTCAAAATTTTGAAAACAATTATTTTGTTGCTTGGAATTGAACCCGTAGCCTTGTACATGTGAGGTAAGTGTTTTGCTATGGAGCCATACTTCCAGGCCTGTTTCAAAATCTGTGTACTATTTTTCACAAGTAACAGAGATGTTTCATAGTTTCTGTTGCTCTTCATAATGAGCATGTTTTGGTACTGCTGTGTCCAATTTGTTATTAATCCCAGGGATAACTTCTCCATTGATTAGAGAACATATTATTTTTCTGAGTATCTTAAGTCAGGCAATAAATAAAAATTAAGAAATGAGTGATGAGCACTGGAAAGAAAGATATAATTATCATTATTTTAAGCAATATTCTCATCTACAGAGAAACAGTGAATATAAAATAATTAATATCACTAAACATAAAGATTGGGAAAATGGCATTCAAAGTGGCAACAAGAAAAACATAAAAACAAGCTTTTCTTAATACCAGAAATAATCAATTAGAAAACACACACACACACACACACACACAAACCATTTAAACTAACTTGCATTGATAACTGAAAAGGTATTGGAAGTAAATCTAATAAGAAAAAAAATGAGGATTTCTTTGACTATTCTGGGTTTCTTATTCTTCCAGATGAATTTCATGATTGCTTGCTCTATTTCTGTAAGGTAAGTCATTGGGATTTTAATTGGAATTGCATTGAATCTGTATAGCACTTTCGGTAGTATGGCCATTTTGACAATACTAGTTCGGCCTACCCAAGAACATGGGAGATCTTTCCATTTTCTAAGGTGTTCTTTAATTTCTTTCTTTAGTGTTCTATAGATGTCATGGCAGAGGTTTTTCACCTCTTTTGTTAGATTGATTCCTATTTTATTTTTTTGATAAAGTGATTATGAAATTCATTTGGAAAAATAAGAGACCCAGAATAACCAAAGCAATCCTTAGCAGGAAGAGTGAAGCAGGAGGTATCACAATACCAAACCTTAAATATACTGCAGAGCAATAGTAACAAAAATGGCATAGTATTGGCACCAAAGTGGGTAGGTAGACAAAGGGTATAGAAGACACAGAGACAAATCCACATAAATACATACTCATTATCTCATACTAGACAAAGGTGCCCAAAACAAACCTCTTCAATAAATGGTGTGGGGAAAACTGGAAATCCATATGCAGCAAGATGAAATTAAACCCACTATCTCTCACCCTACACAAATCTCAGCTCAAAATGAATCAAGGATGTAGGAATTGAACCAGAGACTAAACCAAATGGAAGAAAAAGTAGTAGGCCCAAATCTTCATCATGTTGGCTTAGGACCAGACTTCCTTGACAAGACTCCCAAAGTGCAAGAAAGAAAAACGAGAATCAAGAAATGGGATGGATTCAAACTAAAAAGATTTTGTCAACAAAGAGAATGATCAACAATGTGAAGAGAGAGCCTACAGAGTGGGAGAAAATCTTTGCCATACACATTTTAGATAGAGCACTAATCTCCAGAATCTATAAAGAACTCAAAAAACTTTATATCAAATACACAAATAACCCAATCAATAAATGGGCTAAGGAACTGAGTAGACATTTCACAGAAGAAAATATATATTCAATACACAGGTATTTGAAAAAATGTTCAACATCTCTAGGAATTGGAGAAATGCAAATCAAGTCTACCCTAAGATTCCATCTCACTTCTATTAGAATGGCTATTTCCAAGAATATAAACAACAATAAATGTTGGTGAGGATGTGGGGAAAAAGGTACACTCATACATTGCTGGTGGGTTTGCAAATTGGTGTAACCACTCTGGAAAGCAGTATGGAAATTCCTCAGAAAACTCCGAATAAACCCACCATTCGAACCAGTTATCCTACTCCTCGGTTTATACCCAAAGCACTTAAAATTGGTATACTACAGTAACGCAGTCACATCAATGTTTATAGCAGCTCAATTCACAATAGCTAGATTGTAGAACCAACCTAGATGCCCTTCAATAGATGAATGGATAAAGAATCTGTGGTACATATTCACAATGAAATATTACTCAGTCTTCAAGAAGAATGAAATTATGGCATTTGCACGTAAATGGATGGAGTTGGAGAATATCATACTAAGTGAAATAAGCCAATCCCCAAAAACCAAAGATCTAATGTTTTCTCTGATAAGTGGATTCTGACACATAACTGGGTGGGGGAGAGGGGCTAAGGGAAGAATGGAGGAACACTGGCTTGTGTAGAGGGAAATGAGGAGGGGAGGGGTGTGGGGAAGGAAAGATGATGGAATGAGACAGACATCATTACCTTATGTACGTGTATGATTACATGAATGGTGTGAATCTACATCATGTACAACCATAGAAATGAAAAGTTGTTCCCCATTTGTGTACAATGAATCAAAATGCATTCTACTGTCATGTATAACTAAATAGAATAAACAATAAAAAGAAAAAATTAAAACTTTCTTTTTGGAAAAAACTAAAAAGTAAGAAATTACTGCAGAACATAAAAGGGGACCCCAATAAAAGAAATATAACATTAAAATCACAAGAAGAAAAAAAACTCTAAAGGTGCCAAGTATTTCCATACTAATATCTGAATTCAATATAATCACAATAAAACTCCCAATTTGATAAACTGATATTCTGTAGAAAAATAATTATAAAACAAAAATCAGGTAAATTCAACCCCTTATTTAAGCACATGATAAAGTTATATTTGATAATCTTTGGTATTTGAGTAAGAATTTATAAGGCAATAACAAATCTGTGGGAAAAGAATGGGCTATTTAAAAAATTCAGGAAAATTTCTTATTCATTTGATATTGCTAAACTCCTACAGCATGACACAAAGTTAAGAAATTAAATTGGATAGAAGAGTGATTTGAAATAAAAAGAAAAATAAGCATTAGAATAAAATTTAGGAGAATATTCCATGACCTTGATGGGGGAAACAGTTTTTGGGAAAAAAATGCTACTAGATTTATATATTTGATATATTAAAATTTCAGAATTCTTTATGGAAAAACAAACTATAAACTGGACTAAAGTATAAAATGTGTGCACCATATGTAGCCATGGATTAGTATCCAAAATATATAAATAAATAATTACTACAAATTCAACCAAGTCAAAAGATCTAATAGAAAAATGGCAAAGAATTCACTCCAGAAAATAAAAGAAAATGTAATATGGACAGGATGTACGTATATGAAAATAAATGTATTCTGACACAGATTCAGTTATCCATATTATGGGCAAAAAATAAAGTTTGAAGTTGTGAAATGAAGTGTAAATGAGGTGATTTTAAATGGCTACCCTGATTCCCACCATGTTATATAGTAACAACTTTAGTTTTCCACATTGTAGGGTGATATGAGAGAATTTATTATAATTTAAATCTTACATAATGTGCAGCAATTCAACTTCCTTGGTATCAGTTTTAGGAAAACCTTCATGCATACATACAAAGAGGCATGTAAAAGAAGTACTGGTTGCATTGTTTGTAAAATGAAAAAACCTATTATTTAAGGAATGGGTGAAGAGATTATATACATTAATTCCATCTATTCATGACATAGAATATTATGCAACAGTTACAAAGAGGTAGGCTTATGTATATCTATATTGTAATGTTTCAAACCATATTATTGAGACAAAAATGTTACAGAATAACATACATTTTCTCTGTTGATAAAAGTAACTAAGATAATGCTATGCTATGTGTGTCCTACACACACACATTAGTGTTTTTGTACATATCCCTGGATGGATTCAGAGAACAATAGTTATGTTTGAATGTCTGAAATTGGAAAGTGGTGCTGGAATAGAGATCATGAAAGGGAGGAGAATTTTTTAAAATTATTTTCTGAGTTTGCATTTTACATTTAAATAGACAGTATTATGAGAAATACATAATTCTCTCTTCTATTTTAATGCAGCATATTACTTTAAAATGTATTTCTATTGTTATGTTTGCATATCTCATGTTGCTTCTAAGTAGGCATAATATTCCATAACAATTAACACATTTTCTCTAGTGAGGGAATCCCTGTTTACTTTTAAAGTTTTCAAATTGCCTATACTGGAAGCCCTCACTTTCTTTCTATTCTTTTTTATGAAACCACTTTGATGAGGCTTTATCTTTCCCAGTCCACTTATCCTCCTCTTGTAAAGGTCATCAATAATCTCTTTGTTGCAAAATTCCGTGGTGCTTTGTCAGTCCAGATCTTAATAGACCTCTTAGTAGCTTTCTGCAAATTTGACCACTCTTCTTACCTGGACTCCCTCTTCTAATAACTAGGATTATATGTACTCATTCAGGTATTTTCCTATGTATTTAAATAAATATTACAGAAGTATACATAGTTATAAATATTTTTATAAATATATTTATATTAAGAAAGATTTATATAAGTGTATACATGCACTTATAAAGCAAATATACCATTGCTTCCTTCAATTGACTTCAGGAATATACTCAATTTCTATTCTATTTTACTGGCTGTTACTTCCTTATCCCTCTTAGTGGTTTCCCTTCTTCACTTCAACTTCTAAACAGTGAATTGTCCATCATAAGTCTTTTTTTATGTACAAATGATTCCAAATTTAGATTTTCAGCTCAGACTTTTCATCTAAACACTAGACTCCAATGTCCAACTACCTACTTGACATCTTTTGTATGTTTAATAATACTATTGAACTTAATATATTCAAAATTTAACTCTCAACTCTTCTTTTGAAAACCTGACCCCCCTCACAAGTCCTTTCCACTTAACAATTTTCAGTACTATTCTTTCAGTGTTTCAGGACAAAATAATTAGAGGCAACTTTCTCTATTCTTTATTTTTTACAAAATATATATCCATTCAGCAAATCCTGTTACCTCTATTTTAAAAACATATCCAAAGTCCAACTATGTATCATTGCTTGTAATATTACTACTCTGGATCAAATCACTGTCATCTCTTGCCTATATTATAATGATAGATTCCTATGTGATGCCTTTTATTTCCCTTTTGTCCTCTTGTAGCCTGTTCTCAATACAGTAGTTAGAACAATATTTTATAGTAGTGAGATCAGACAATCCTGTGCCAAAACCTCTCTAATATTTTCCCATCACACATAGAATAAATTTCAAAAATTTGACCATGGCTACACACGTCATTAAACTTGGCCTCTTGCCATCCTTGGAATTCATTATAACTACTCTTCTAGTTGTTCACAGTTCTGCAGGCACTTTGGCCTCATTGCTGTTCCTCATCCTACAAATATTTCCATCATGATGTTTCCTCTTCAGCATTACAGAGACCATGCTTTATGCCTTTATTTCTCATCTATGATACCTTAAAATTCTTTTCATTGTTTTCTATAACTATAATCTTATGACTGCCAAATATGTTATTACATAGGATAGCATTTTTAAAATACATATTTGACCATATGATTTCCATATCTGAAATCTTTAAATGTCTTTAATGATTTTTGGATCAAGTTTAAACTCATAGACAATGGTCTAAGAGTCCTTAGACAAGATGTAGGCAAGTCTCATTCTTGCCTACATCTTCAGTCAGACCTACAAAGTAAGACCTGTTCATCATTGGATACCCTTATACATACTGCTCTGTGTTTCTGGAAATCTTCCTCACTCCTAGTCTAAAAAAATTTGCATATTGTCAGATATTGTCTCTTCACAAAATATTATCTAACTATCCTGCCCACTTGTTTTAGTGAGCTTTTTTGCTGCTGTGACTAAATGACCTGACTAGAACAATTAGAGGAGAAAAATTTATTTTGGGGGCCCTGGTTTTAGAGGTCTCAGTCCATAGGTGGCTGACTCCATTCCCTTGGACTCAAGGTGAGGCAGAACATCATGACAGAAATGTATGGTTGAGGAAAGCATCCTAGGCCATCATATCAGGAAGCAGAGATAGAGCTCTGCTCAACAATGAAAATATATATACCCCAAAGGCACTCCCACAGGGACCCATTTCCTCCAGCCACACCCTACCTACCTGAAGATATCATACAGTTAACCTATCAGGGGATTAATTCACAGACTGAGTTAGAGTTCCCATAACCCATTATTTAACCTCAAATCATTCTTGCATAGTCCTATATACATGAGCTTTTGGGGGACACCTAATATCTAAACCATAACACCACTGTTAGAGTTAAGTGTTTATTTCCCTCTGTACTCACACAATTTCTAATACATATGAATAGCAAAATGATTCACATTATTATGGTTACCTTATATGTATCTCCATCTCCAAATAAACTGTGAAATCATTGCAGGCAATGATAGTCCTATTAATATCTGCATCAAAAATATTTAGAACAAATAATGGCAAAAAAGGTGTCTTAAGTATTGAACAACTGACTGAGTAAAAGATGATAAATTCAGGATCCCGAAGAGGCTTTCTAAATGTGTTTATAATAGTACACATCATGCTTTTAAAGGTTAAAAAACATATGAAATACTCACCATCTAAATAATGTACATATTTAAGCATTTTAGTATACTGTGGTTTTGAAATTTTATTGTTAAAAGTGATATATGGTCAATCATTAGATTGAATCAATGCTTCAGAGCAAGATGGAACAAATGAGTAATGTGATCAAATTTTGTACATTGAGTGACCCTAAAAACTGACACTTCGTTTGGTTGTTTGCTATTTCTTTAATGAACCGGAGCAGTTTTCTTAATTAGCAAGGGCCCATCTGTTTCCAGAACAAATGGCATTTAGTATAACAAGGACTGAAACAGTAAGACAGCTTAATTTTGGAGTGCAAATGGCAATACTAAGTGACATAATTACTACTTTGCATTTTCCAGATATGGTTTAGTAGGTTTTTTAGAATAGAGGTCAATATGGTCACTGTATCCTCTAATAATTCACAGTGTACTGTTTGTTGCTATTTCTTTAGAGAGGAAATGATACTATGTATTGGAGGACACAGTTAAACATTTATGAAACAATAAGCTTGTTCTTTGGGTTTATAATATGACATATACAACAAAGTCATTATTTTGAGGTAAATATATTATAAATTGAGTTTTCCATATTAGAAGTTTTCATAGGTGAAAGAACTATTATTTCTAGAAAATTTTCATTAAATTTATTGTGCAATATGTATTTTATAGTCCTTTACAAGTTTATAGCTTTTTAACGCACTTTCCAGATTCAGGAACAACTCCCTTTCATGGGCTAGACCTAATTCTGGTTCCTTCAAAATGAGCAATGAGATAGAAATTTTAGAAGCCAAGAAATATAAATCCCTTTGCCACTTTATCTTCTAACTTAAGCAACATTAAATAGCATTCAGATAGTATGCACATTAACTTTCGCCTTCCTCTTGTGAAATTTTCCCATTTTCCTTTGTTTACACAGTTCTACAGTCCCTACATGGAGTGGAGGAAAGCAGTAGACATGGAATATTTTGTACATATCAGAGCAAATGGATCAAATAGGAGAGCAGTCTGACACATGACATGATACCTCCTCTGGCTATAGTAATAGACAATCATAATTTTATTGTGTGTTTTGCCTCCTTTTCATTGACACTATTAAAATAACAAATATCGTGCAAAAGATGTTTCTTATGGAAACTAAAAAAGCATTTAATGAGATATAATTCAGTTATTGGTTTAACTAAAATTTGCTCAGGATCTACAATGAGCCAAGCATTGTGCTAGACAATGGTGATATAGTAGTGAAAAAAAAAATTTCCCACAAGGAACTTACATTCTAGTGAGGGGAAACAATGAAAAAAATAAGTAATCACAGTATGAGATTCATTTGGGAGTATGTTATAACTTCATATAACATAGAACAAAGCAATAGGGCTGACCTGAGAATGACACTTGCATCTGGCAACTTAAAATTCTTTGGAAACCTTGATAAACATAATTTTTATATAGAGTTGCAGGACATTATTGAGGAAAAGAGTATGATTATTGCATATTTGAAATATAATGAGAGGTCAAGTTTAGATGACAACTACAAGTATTTTTTAGTAAGTTTTGTTGTAAGGAGTAGAAACAGTGCTAATTTTTTTGTAAAAGGAGAAGTAAAATGTGATAGAAGCAACGA
This sequence comes from Sciurus carolinensis, assembly GCF_902686445.1. NCBI lineage: Eukaryota > Metazoa > Chordata > Mammalia > Rodentia > Sciuridae > Sciurus > Sciurus carolinensis. Next base: position 122,913,278 of record NC_062232.1, on the reverse strand, counting down.
ACTAGGCAAACACACAGGAATATGGATGTATTTTCAAATTGTATGGTTGAGAGAAAGAATTAAAGAAGATAATGGAATCAATACATAATATTCATAATACTTAAAACACTGATTCAGAAAAGAGTACTGCATCTTTGACAAGCATGCATATATGTATTCAAAGACTATAGCAAGTATAATATCAAGCTAATAAATGGGCGCTGATATCTCTGCTGAAGTGTTAGTGGTCTCTGCTATAATGGTAGAAACTATACTAGTAGTAAATTCTAAAAATGCAATAAAAGCTCTTCAATTTAATACAGTTCTCAGTGTACAAAAGATTGAAGAAATTATGTTAAAAATAACCATAAATAAATAAATGTGAAAAGTCTAGATTATCAGTGCCAGATCAGCAATGGAAGAGAGAGGAGAAAAAGAAATATGACATCAATGCAAAAATTGTGAAGGTAAGCAGGATAAAAGGAGACTAAGTTTGGGGAATGTCTAACACTGAATGTTTATGTCCCTCACCATGTTGAACCTAGTCCTCAATGTAGATTTTGGAGGTGATTGTGTCATGAAAGCAAGATGCACATGAATGGAATTGGTGCCCTTATAAAATTCCACAGAGCTCTGTCACTTCACAGGGAGAAGATGGCTGTCTATGAACCAGAAAAGTGAACTTCAACATATACCAAATATGCCAGAGCCTAATCTTGTACTTTTCAACTGCCAAAGCTGTGAGAAATAAGTCTGTTGTTTGTAAACCACACAATTGATCATATTTTGTTATAGCAGCCTGAACAGACTAAGACAGGGTAGGTTTACAAAGAGTAAACCTACAAAGGTAGGTTTACTGAGTATCTTCCAAAGACTCCAACTTCTCATTGTCTGTCTCCACTGGACCCGATATATTTTTTGAAATTGAAGACTCAAAAAATTGAAATTAAAAGGCTCAAATTGGCAAGTTAGCCAGCCAGAATTCAGTAGCAGACTAAAGAAGTGTACTGGTTTGAGATATTTATCCTAGTTTAGCAACTATTGGATCTAAGTTGTTGGAACAAAGGTGTAATGGATTCAATGTGGAATTATTCTTACTTTTGAGAATGAAAAGTTCCAATTTGGTCAAAATGGTCAGAAGAGAAAACAACATTAGGTATATTACTATGAAGGAAGGGGACACTGGAGGATATCAATATTATGAAGTGAAAATTGTAGGAATCTTAAAATGAAAGCTAGTGAAACTAGCCGAGATGGTGATACATACTTTGAAATCTTAAGAGTCAGAAAAGAGCCTACTACTACTTTTGAGAGAAATAGGCTTACAAGATAAAGAAGGGACATAAGAAACTTATTTGAAAATATCAGGTTTGATCAAATTCATAGTATCTTACCCTTAGAATTTAGATTGTAGTAAACTAGCCTCCCTCTTGCTGGTCCTTTTCAACACCAAATTGTATTAAGCCAGACTTCCCTCATCCTTTAGCTATGTAAAATAGATTTTTGAATGGAAATGTAAATCTTTTTGTCAGTTCCTGTTACAATTCCTCTATTTTCTTAGGCCCAGTTATTTGGACTCTTAGAAATATATGCTTTGTAGACTCTGCTGCTTCTACATGTTCTGTAAATATTAATGACCTACGGTTCTCACCTCAAAATTTTTACAATTTCATACATGATTCATGGATGACCTTATTAGTACCCATGTCTAAAACCACTGTGTATGCTTCACAAATTGAAAACTGGACTCAAATAACCTACAGAGTGCAAATGGAAGCAGAGGGCAACAATGGTTTCTCAGCACAGACTAGAGTACCTGGGTGTCACGAGCAGGTCGAGACACTTGTGGCCTGTGCTGGATCAGGAACCGGGTAGGAATAGAGTAACACTCACGTAGTCAGTCGTTGGTCCTCAGGTGAGATTTTATTGATGCTCGGTTCACAGCAAACAGCAATCAGCAATCGAAGTAACAGCATGCAGCGACTGGCAGCCTCGAGCTGGGGAGCACTATCATGTCACTAGTCAGCGGGACATAGTGACAGACTCTGTCGATGGAGTAGTGCCCGCTCACTCCGGATCAGTCTGCAGTTTATATAGTCACATCAAAACAAGTTCACGCATTACATAATTTGTTTTTCAAATCCTAGATTCTGCAAACTCATCTAGTAAATATTTTTACCAGTTTTACCATTAAAACTAATGCAAATTTGGTGTAAACAAACTGCCAAATGTTTTTCTCAGTGACTGCATAGTCACTATGTACCTCACCGCATGTCACTCTACTTATCTTAACACTACACACACATTTTGTTTTGATCTATCACAGCAAGCAACATGTTTTTTATAAGTTTCACAAAATGAAGTCAGAAAGCAAAATGGAAGTTGTTTGGTTCACTTCAATAATGTTCCATACACTGGGGCAAGGGGAGCAGCTGACAGAAGTCTGGCATGGTACAGAATTGTAGAGCAATAATAGCTGAGTGCAGTGCTCCCGCCAACATACTTGAGTTTGCCTTGCAGAATTAAAGAAAATCATTCAAGTTCCCAGGATTGGATATCATGGCAGGACCACAACCATCAGAAATAGAGAGCAAAATACAATGGAATTAATATTATTCAGCCATAAAGAAGAATAAAATTATGGCATTTGCAGGCAAATGGATGAAGTTGGAGAATATCATGCTAAGTGAGATAAGCCAATCTCAAAAAACAAAGGACGAATGATATCGCTAATAAGTGGATGATGACACATAATGGGGGGTGGGAGGGGTTAGCATTAGGTTTAGGGTTAGGTTTAGGGTTAGAGATAAGGAGTGTGGTAAGAATGAAGAAAAGAAGGACTGTATAGAGGGAAAAGAGGGGTGGGAGGGGTGGGGGGAAGGGAAAAAAATAATGAATCAAACATCTTTGCCCTATGTAAATTTATGATTACACAAATGGTATGCCTTTACTCCATGTACAAACAGAGAAACAACATGTATCCAATTTGTTTACAATGACTCAAAATAAATAAATTAAAAAAACATAAAAAAACCCCACAAAGGCATATGTGAGAGGAAGGCAGTGTAGACTACAGATGATTATGGACCAGGTGCTCTAAAACACCTCTGATTTCATGACAAACATAAATACCTCCATTCTCTTACAGAAAAGGGCAAGATAAGAGGGTGGTCAAAACGAAATTCCTAGATTCCTTTACGCCTCACCCCCAACCATAGCCATGAAATTCTTATCATTTGTCTTGAATCTGCCTCTTCCTCTCCATCCACACAGCCATTGCCTTACTTCAGGCCCTTGCCACTTTTGTCCTGAACATATGCAAGAGTCACATAATAGTTTCTGAAGATATTTTTATAGTCTGTATTTCCTTTTGGAAGATATGGTGAAAGACCCTTTTCTATAAATGTTTAAATATCCTGCTTCTAATGCTCAGACTATATGTCTCAACTTTAACTATGTGTCATTATTTCAATTTTATTGATGGTAAAAGAGGTTCACAAATGATTAAGTAATTTATCCAAGGTTATTCAATTATTAAGTGGCAGTAGAAATATAAATTAGGACACTGTAAAAAATAAGAAAATTAAAGCAAATTAGAGGTATAACAGGGTGAATGTAGTTTTAGAAAACAAATCACTAAAGAGAAGTTAAAAATGGCAACATCCTTTTTTTAAAATTAAGTTATAGGGCTTCTACACAAAAATATCACTCATATTCCAGTAATCATACTCTATATTACACAGAAAAACTAACACATAGACAGAAACCAACACACAGAGATACAGAAAAAAAAAATTCCTTAGTAAAAGTCATAACATACTAACTGATGTGAGATTACTTCAAAGAGAGGATACCAGTTGCATTTTCACAATTGGAAATGCAGATTCTCTGGCTCTATACAGGACCACACAATTGTCAGTAATTTTGCATTATCAGGATTAGGATTACATCAAGTCGTTCAAAAAGATAAATCTGACTTCCCCTCTCTTTGTTTCCAGTAGGGGAGAGGGCTCATTTTTCTGCAGCAACATCTAACTGTTCTGAGAAGCATGAAGAAAATTTGACTCCATGCCAGCCTGCTAGCTTAATGCAGCCATGTATAAATCAATTGCATTAGGGAATTAATGCATCTTGCCCTTGAACATACATATTCATTCACTCACTTTATAAGTAAGAGGGCTGGTACGAGATCTGTTGCCTACATTAAATCAGAGACCAGTTCCAGGTATCTGGAACTAAGACTAAGCTTCGCATCTGATAAAACTTCAGCCACATATTGGTAAAGTAAAAAAGAATAGAAAGAATAGGAATATAAAATATAAAACAAGTTAATTAGATTTCTGTGGAACAAATGTGAGGCGATTTTACTCTTTAAGGGACAAAAATAAGTGATGTTCAAAGTAGAATTTTAAGTAATTTTAATTCAATACAACGTTTATTGAGCACTCACTATTTTCAAGAAAGTTTAGACACTATGGAAGATTAAAACTGAAAAAGACAGATTCCCTGTATCAAAAGCTGCCAGGCTGATGTAGGGATAAAGGATAAGGTGAGTTTTATTGTAAGTAGTGATAGAAATCCACAGGCTTGTTTGGCTATATAATGAGCAATGTATTGGTGGGAAATTCAGCTAAAGAATGCTTTTTAAGGAAATAAGGCTTTTAAGTAAAACTTCAGTAAAATTAAAATTGAGTTTTTACACTACCCATAAATATAAAGACTAAATGATATATGCAACAATTATTTTCATTTTAAAATTCAAAAAATTGTAAATAAAGGCTATTTCTATGATGACTTATTGGAAGTCAGCTTTGTAAAGAGCACATTTTGCAAAGAAAAACTCAGAATACACATATGAGGTCCCTAAACAAACATTATATATGCATGGGTAAAAGCTACAGAATTGTTCTATTTTTGCTGCAGTTTCAAAATCACTCTTAGTTTTCTTAATATCAATCTATACAATATTCTGTTAGGTTAAAAAGGAGAGGCAATTTCTTGTTTTGTACTCATAAACAACAACTCATCCAGCTGTCAATCTATCAACATGCTTTTGTGAGAAGAGACATTGGGAAGACAACTGCAAAGATACAGAACCCAAACAAGACACCATAGCCTACCAGGATTAGATAGGAAAATATGGAAAGAAATGACTGAATTACATTGACTTCAGGGATGGTTCATCCATCTTGGCAACTTATATTCAACTCATGAAAGAAAAAAAATGAGTAAAACATTAGTTTCTGATCATCTTGGGTTGTTATGAGTACTGGCAAATTCTCTTTGTTTTAGGAACTCTGAGAAGTGCTTCTTGAAATAAAATAGATAATGTCACATCGAAAACATCAGAAAACTGTCCTTAACAGCTATTCTATTGTTAGATTCAAGGTCAAGCATGTGTTTACCTTCCACATCCTGGGCAATAAGTTTTGACATTTAAGACCTCTGACATAAACTGCTGCAATTTCCATGTGCTGAGGGGGAGGGCGGGTTGTGGTTATCTGTCAAGTCTTTGGTTTTCTTAACTGTCACAGAGTTTATTGTTCACTTTCTGGTCCAGATGACAAAGTAATTTGATTCACAGTCATAGCATTGAAAATCCCAATTGGCTTACGTTTCTAGCTGTGCCACAGGCAGGAGCAGCAATAATATATGACAGAATATAGAAGGTATCAAGAAGGCAAAAAATAGATCAGACATGAATTATAATGTATCATATGGTTTTGGATAAAGATTTGGATATTTTAAATTGATTTTAGCATCTATCTTTAAATTTCATTTTTAGAATATTTATGATACATATTTTAGAGTATTAGATGTTTTTATAATTACATAGATTGTATCTGTTAAATAAATTAAGCAGAAGAATTACATCTTCCAATTTATGTTGAGAGATAATAGGGTAGATGGATTTTGTGAATGAATAAAAAGAGTGCAGTTTTCTATTTCTAGCAATATGGCAGACATGATAGCCTGAAAATCCTCTAGCTAAACAGAAATTCAAAATTAAAGTCAACAAGAGTTGTTGAATAAAATACAACATCATTTCAAACTGATATGTGTAATCATAAAAATAGGGAAATCCCTAGGAAACAAAATGAAGAGACTGAACAAAAATGTTCAGCAATAAATTGGGGAATTTGTCATAAGGAAGGGGTTTATATTTGAAAGGTCATTATTGTAAGGGTCATTATTGTAAGAGACATTGTGCTCACAAAAATTGGAGATTTAGAAATGAAACACATGAATAAGGCTGAGTTCCTAAAAGAGTTATGCCCTGAGTAAATGGTAGAAAAAATATGTCCATCTACAGAGTAAAAGGAAAAAGAAGTCTGATTAAGTCAGATTATTGATAATTGAAGAATTAGTAAATATGGGCCTACTTGCTAATTGGTTTGATATTCAAATGTGTCCCACTTCCATGTTCTAAGAAATCTTATGCTGAGCAATTAACATGAAATGTATCTATGACCTGGCAATATTACTGGGAAGTTGGCAGAAGAAAAATAAAGGTAAAAGTTCTCAGTCAACTCCATTAAGGACAACCACAGAAGAACTCTGCTCAAACTGTGTTTTTATATATGTGCAAATATGTCATCATGAAGCCCACTACTCTGCATGATGGAGATGCACCAACAAAAAATAAATAAAAAGAAAAAAATACCTTGAATAAAAAGAAGAGATATAGTAAATAACTGAACTTCACATCTAAACAAAGGATAAGAAGAAAAATAAATTATATCCAAAGTTAACACATGGAAGGAAATAACAGATTACATGAGAAATAAACAATATAGAGATTAGGAAAATGACAGAAATATTGATGAACTCAAGATTTGTTTTTTTTTCTTCTTTTTTTTATTGTAAACAAATGGGATACATGTTGTTTCTCTGTCTGTACATGGCGTAAAGGCATACCATTTGTGTAATCATAAATTTACATAGGGTAATGATGTTTGATTCATTCTGTTATTTTTTCCCTTCCCCCCCACCCCTCCCACCCCTCTTTTCCCTCTATACAGTCCTTCCTTCCTCCATTCTTGCCCCCCTCCCTAACCCTAACTCTAACCCTAACACTAACCCCTCCCACCCCCCATTATGTGTCATCATCCACTTATTAACGATATCATTCTTCCTCTGGTTTTTTGAGATTGGCTTATCTCACTTAGCATGATATTCTCCAGTTTCATCCATTTGCCTGCAAATGCCATAATTTTATCACTCTTCATTGCGGAGTAATATTCCATTGTATATATATACCACAGTTTCTTTATCCATTCATCAATTGAAGGACATCTAGGTTGGTTCCACAATCTGGCTATTGTGAACTGAGCAGCTATGAACATTGATGGGGCTGTATCTCTATAATATGCTGATTTTAAGTCCTTTGGGTATAGGACAAGCAGTGGGATAGCTGGGTCAAATGGTGGATCCATTCCAAGTTTTCTAAGGAGTCTCCACACTGCTATCCAGAGTGGCTGCACTAATTTGCAACCCCACCAGCAATGTATGAGTGTACCTTTTTCCCCACATCCTCGCCAACACCTATTGTTGCTTGTATTCTTGAGAATCGCCATTCTAATTGGGGTGAGATGGAATCTTAGGGTGGTTTTGATTTGCATTTCTCTTATTACTAGAGATGTTGAACATTTTTCCATATGTTTGTTGATTGCTTGTAGATCTTCTTCTGTGAAGTGTCTATTCATTTCCTTAGCCCATTTGTCGATTGGATTATTTGCATTCTTGGTGTAGAGTTTTTTGAGTACTTTATAGATTCTGGAGATTACTGCTCTATCTAAAGTATGATTGGCAAAGATTTTCTCCCACTCTGTAGGCTCTTTCTTCGTATTGCTGATAGTTTCCTTTGCTGAGAGAAAGCTTTTTAGTTTGAATCTATCCCAGTTATTGATTCTTGCTTTTATTTCTTGTGCTGTGGGAGTCCTGTTGAGGAAGTCTGGTCCTAAGCCAACATGTTGAAGCTCTGGACCTACTTTTTCTTCTATAAGATGCAAGTTCTCTGGTCTGATTCTGAGATCCTTAATCCATTTTGAGTTTAGTTTCATGCATGGTGAGAGATATGGGTTTAGTTTCATTCTGTTGCATATGGATTTCCAATTCTCCCAGCACCATTTGTTGAAGAGGCTATCATTTCTCCATTGCATATTTTTGGCCCCTTTGTCTAGTATGAGAAAATTGTATTTATTTGGGTTTGTGTCTGTGTCCTCTATTCTGTACCATTGATCCACCTTTCTATTTTGGTACCAATACCATGCCGTTTTTGTTACTATTGCTTTGTAGTAGAGTTGAAGATCTGGTATTGTGATACCCCCTGCTTCATTCTTTCTGCCAAGGATTGCTTTAGCTATTCTGGGTTTTTTATTTTTCCAGATGAATTTCATAATTTCTTGCTCTATTTCTGTAAGGTACGTCATTGGGATTTTAATTGGAATTGCATTGAATCTGTATAGCACTTTTGGTAGTATGGACATTTTGACAATATTAATTCTTCCTATCCAAGAACATGGGAGATCTTTCCATCTTCTAAGGTTTTCTTTAATTTCTTTCTTTAGTGTTCTGTAGTTCTCATTGTAGAGGTCTTTCACCTCTTTTGTGAGATTGATTCCCAAGTGTTTTATTTTTTTCAAAGCTATTGTGAATGGGGTAGTTTTCCTAATTTCTCTTTCTGAAGATTCATCGCTTATGTATAAAAAGGCCTTAGATTTATGTGCATTGATCTTATATCCCACTACTTTACTGAATTCACTTATGAGATCTAAAAGTTTTCTGGTGGAATTTCCTGATTCCTCTAATTATATAATCATATCATCAGCAAATAGGGATAGTTTGAGTTCTTCATTTCCTATTCATATCCCTTTAATTTCTTTGGTCTGTCTAATTGCTCTGGCTAGAGTTTCAAGGACGATATTGAATAGAAGTGGTGAAAGAGGGCATCCCTGCCTTGTTCCAGTTTTTAGAGGGAATGCTTTCAGTTTTTCACCATTTAGAATGATATTAGCCATGGGCTTAGCATAGATGGCCTTTACAATGTTAAGGAATGTTCCCACTATCCCTATTTTTTCTAGTGTTTTGAGCATGAAGGGGTGCTGTATTTTATCAAATGCTTTTTCTGCATCTATTGAAATAGTCATGTGATTCTTGACTTTAAGTCTATTGATATGGTGAAGTACATTTATTGATTTCCTGATGTTGAACCAACCTTGAATCCCTGGGATGAAACCGACTTGATCATGGTGCACTATCTTTTTAATATGTTTTTGTATGCAATTTGCTAAAATTTTGTTGAGAAATTTTGCATCGATGTTCATTTAGGATATTGGTCTGAAATTTTCTTTCCTCGATGTGTCTCTGTCTGGTTTAGGTATCAGGGTAATATTGGCTTCATAGAATGAGTTTGGGAGGGTTCCCTCCTCTTCTATTTTCTGGAATACTTTGAGAAGTATTGGAATGAGCTCTTCTTTAAAGGTTTTTGTAGCATTCGGCTGAGAACCCATCTGGTTCTGGACTTTTCTTTGTTGGTAGGCTTTTGATGACTTCTTCTATTTCATTACTTGAGATTGGTCTATTTAAATTGTGTATGTCCTCCTCATTCAGTTTAGGCAATTCATATGTCTCTAGAAACCTGTTGATGTCTTTGAAATTTTCTATTTTGTTGGAGTATAGATTTTCAAAATAGCTTCTAATTATGTTTTGTATTTCAGTCGTGTCTGTTGTGATATTTCCTTGTTCATTCTGAATTTTAGTGATTTGGGTTTTCTCTCGTCTTCTCTTTGTTAGTGTGGCTAAAGGATTATCAATTTTGTTTATTTTTTTGAAGAACCAACTATTTATTTTGTCAATTATTTGTATTGTTTCTTTTGTTTCAATTTCGTTGATTTCAGCTCTGAGTTTAACTATTTCCTGTCTTCTAGTACTTTTGCTGTTGGTCTGTTCTTCTTTTTCTAGGGCTTTGAGCTGTAGTGTTAGGTCGTTTATTTTTTGAGTTTTCCTTCTTTTATTAAATGCGCTCCATGAAATAAATTCTCCTATAAGTACTGCTTTCATAGTGTCCCAGAGATTTTGATATGATGTTTCTTTGTTCTTGTTTACCTCTAAGAATTTTTTAATTTCCTTCCTAATATCTTCTGTTATCCATTCATCATATAATAGCATATTGTTTAATCTCCAGGTGTTGGAGTATTTTCTGTTTTTTACTCTTTCATTTATTTCTAACTTCAATCCATTATGATCTGATAGAATACAAGGTAGTGTCTCTATCTTCTTGTATTTGCTAACATTAGCTTTGTGGCATAATATATGGTCTATTTTAGAGAAGGATCCCTGTGCTGCTGAAAAGAAAGTGTATTCGCTCTTGGTTGGATGGTATATTCTACAAATGTCTGTTAAGTCTAAATTGTTGATTGTGTTATTGAGATCTATGGTTTCTTTGTTCAATTTTTGTTTGGACGATCTATCCAGTGGTGAGGGAGGTGTGTTAAAATCACCTAGTATTATTGTGTTATGGTCTATTTGGTTTCTAAAATTGAGAAGGATTTGTTTAACATACATGGATGAGCCACTGTTTGGGGCATAGATGTTTATGATTGCTATATCTTGCTGATTTATGCTTCCCTTAAGCAGTATGAAATGTCCTTCTTTATCCCTTCTGACTAACATTGGCTTGAAGTCCACATTATCTGAAATGAGGATGGATACTCCAGCTTTTTTGCTGAGTCCATGTGCATGGTATGTTTTTCCCCATCCTTTCACCTTAGTCTATGGGTATCTCTTTCTATGAGGTGAGTCTCTTGCAGGCAACATATTGTTGGATCTTTCTTTTTAATCCAATCTGCCAGTCTATGTCTTTTGATTGATGAATTCAGGCCATTAACATTCAGGGTTATTATTGAGATATGATTTGTATTCCCGGTCATTTGGTTCATATTTAAAAATTTATTTATTTATTTATTTATTTTTTGACACATCTTGGTTCCTCCTTTATTTGACAGTTCCTTTATGATAATTCCTCCCTTTGCTGATTTGCTTCTTTGTTTTTTATTTCTTCCTCCTGAAATATTTTGGTGAGAATGTTCTGTAATGCTGGCTTTCTTTTTGTAAATTCTTTTAGTTTTTGTTTATCATGGAATGATTTTATTTCGTCGTCAAATTTGAAGGTAAGTTTTGCTGGGTATAAGATTCTTGGTTGGCATCCATTTTCTTTCAGAGCTTGAAAAATGTTCCAGGCCCTTCTAGCTTTTAGGGTCTGGATTGAAAAATCTGCTGATATCCGTATTGGTTTTCCCCTGAATGTAATTTGGTTCTTTTCTCTCACAGCCTTTAAAATTCTGTCTTTATTTTGTATGTTAGGTATTTTCATTATAATGTGCCTTGGTGTGGGTCTGTTGTAATTTTGTGTATTTGGAGTCCTATAAGCCTCTTGGACTTGATTTTCCATTTCATTCTTCAGATTTGGGAAATTTTCTGATATTATTTCATTGAATAGATTGTTCATTCCTTTGGTTTGTTTCTCTAAGCCTTCCTCAATCCCAATAATTCTCAAATTTGGCCTTTTCATGATATCCCATAGTTCTTGGTGATTCTGTTCATGATTTCTTACCATCTTCTCTGTTCAACTTTGTTTTCAAGGTTACATATTTTGTCTTCAATATCTGAGGTTCTGTCTTCCAGGTGTTCTATCCTATTGGTTATGCTTTCTATGGAGTTCTTAATTTGGTTTATTGTTTCCTTCATTTCAAGGATTTCTGTTTCTTTTTTTTCAATATCTCTAACTCTTTATTGAAATGATCTTTTGCTTCCTGAATTTGCTCTGTTAACTGTTGATTGGTGCGATCATTCAATGCCTGCATTTGCTCTTTCATCTCATCGTTTGCTTTCCTAATCATTTTAATTATGTACAATCTGAACTCCCTTTCTGTCATTTCTTCTGCCATACTGTCGTTGGATTTTATTGATGTAACATCTAGATTTGTTTGGGGCATTTTCTTCGCTTGTTTTCTCATATTGTTCAGGAATCAGTGGGTCATTAAGATATTGCAGATTTCCTCTATCGACTTATAATGTCCCTGAAGATTGCTAGTATATCCCCTCTTATCCTTCAGTATCCTGAAGTCTTGGAGGAAGTTGATAATGCGGAGCTCCACGAAGAAGCTGCCTCTCTAGGGGTGGTGACCCTCAGGTGGCGTATATTCCCTGATAATGGGCAGAGGTGCCTCCACTTGTTGACCAATGGTCATCCAAAGGGGAACTAGGCTGCAGGCTGAGGCAAGTCCTGTTTGTGCCTGTGCCTCCGGTTTTACCGTGCTTGTGGGAAAACCTCACCCGGCAGGGAAGACTCACTCGGTGGGGACGTCTCGCTGGTCAGTTGCCCTCCTAGAGGTTCCCCTCAATCTACAACTACTGCCTGGGCTGGGCTGTCTTCCTCTGCAACGTTCCCAGGGGTCCAGACCTACCTCCTGGGCCTGGGAGCCTCACCCTTCGCAGGCGAGTCTCCTTAGGCTGCCTCTCCCAGAGAATCTGCCCGCAGTCCTGGAAACTTCGCTCCGCCCCTCAGCTTGTCTCTGTGCGGCTCTTCCAGCAAGAAGCCGCCTAGGTCCTGGGACCCTGCTCTGCACCTAATCGCCTGGCTATGCAGCCCCTCCCCTGAGCCGCCACCTGGAGCCCCGTACAATAGCTCTGATACCCAGAGACCCGCCATACACCTCCTCCTCCGGAGAGCCACCCGGTTTCCAACGCAGTCACTAGGAGTCCAAGCAACTCACTTCACGTTTCCTCCTCCTGCCAACCGCCCGTAGCCCTAGGCAGTCACTCCAAATCCAAGCGACCCGCCCTGTTCCTCCTCCTCCTCCTCCTCGGGGTAGCCCCCCGGGGTTTTCAGGAGCAATCGCTCCTAGACCAATCAACTCACCACTCGCCTCCTCCTCTGGCAACCGCCTCCAGCTCTGATGCAGTCACTCCCAGACCAAGCGACCCACCGTGCTCCTCCTCCAGGCAGGCCACCGGTGTTGAGAAACGGTCACTCTGAGTTCAAACAGCTCGCCACGCAGCTCCTCCTCTGGCAACTGCCTGTGGCTCTGATGCAGTCACTCCTAGACCAAGCGACCCGCCATGCTCCTCCTCCAGGCAGGCCACCGGTGTTCAGGAGCGGTTGCTTTTAGTCCAATCAACTCACCACTCGCCTCCTCCTCTGGCAACCGCCTGTGGCTCTGATGCAGTCACTCCTAGACCAAGCGACCCGCCGCGCTCCTCCTCTTCCTCCGGGCAACCCCCCGGTGTTCAGAAGTGGTCGTTCTGAGTCCAAACAGCTCGCCACACAGCTCCTCCTCAGGCAGCCGCCCGGAGCCCCAGTGGTTGCTCTGAGTCCCAGCACTGTGCTGAGCCGCCTCCTGTACGATGATCCCCGCTGTCTGTGTTTACCGCTCCAGCGGGGGGAGGGGCATCTCGCCGAGCAACTCCACTTCACAAAGTTCCCTGCGTTCCAGGGCTACTGCCCCATCTGTGACGCCTCCCCAACGTGAGAGACTCACCCGGTGGCTTTGAGTTGGTCCCAAGTCTCTCACTATCTCCTCTTTTGAATCTTGCGTCCTGGAGCAACGTGAAATGCAGCCACCCTCTAGTCCACCATCTTGGATTCCCCAGATTTGTGTTTTTTAAAATTATAAATAAATTTGTTAAAACTTTAGCTGGGCAAAAAGAGGCAAGATTTAAGTAAGCAAAATCTGTATTTAAGGAGAAGACATTACAGTTGATATCTCAGAAATTTTTTACGTGAAAATTATGTTAAGAAAAAAAAAGAGAAAGTTCATATATATGTGTGTGTATATATATATATGTGTGTGTATAGATAGACACACAAGTATCAAAACTGAATCAAGAAAGAATAGAAAATATGATCAGGTCACAAATGAGTAATGCTAGAGAATGTTTAATCAAAAACCTCTCAAGCAAGAAAATCCCAGGATCTAATGCCATTACTATGAATTCTATCAAACATTTTAGGAAATACTAAAGTCAATCCTCCAAGTTATTCCAAAAATATTGAAGGGGAGAGAACACTTTCACAAACATTTTATGAGACCAAGCATCAACCTGATACCAAAGCCTGATGAAGACACTACAAGAAAAGAAAATTGCATGCCAATATCCTTTTTGAACATAGATGCAATAATATGTAACAGAATACTATTCACTTTAATTCAGTAACACATTCAAAGGGTCATATGATGTCATCAGGTGGAATTTATTCCTGAGACACAAAAATGGTTTAACATATGTAAATCAACACATTATATGTGAATATGATGCACACATGAACAAAATGAAGGGTAAAACATCACTCAGTCTTCTCAATTGATATAGAAAAAGCAATTGACAAAATTGAATGCACTTTTATAATAAAAATACTCAATAAAATAAGTATAGTTGCTAATGAGTTCAGTGTAACAAAGACCATATGTGAGAAATCCATAGATAATATCATCTCAACATTAAAAAAGTGAAAGATTTTCTTCTAAGATCAGGAATAAGAAAAGGTATCCACACTCATCACTTCTGTTCAATGTAGTACTAGAAATATTACAGCAATTAGGCATAACAAAGAAATGGCATCTCATGTACAACCATAGAAACAAAAAGTTGTACCCCATTCGCATACAATGAATCAAGACGCAGTCTGTAAAAATAAAAAATAAAAAAGATTTAAACAACAACAAAAAGAAATGTCACCCAAAGAAGAAAGAAAGAAATTAGATTATCTCTATGTGCAGATGAATGCCTATTATAAAAAAAGACAAAAAGTGTTGTTGAGGATGTGGAGCAACTGAAATCTTTGAATATTTTTAGAAATATAAAATGGTGTACCTGCTATGAAAAACAGTATGAAGTTTTTTTCCAAAAATTAATAATGGAACTACATAACGATCCAGGATTCTCACTTCTTTGTATACAGACAAAAGTATTGAAATCAGTATGTCAATTAGATATCTCTAATTGCTCATTCATTGAAACACTATTCACAATAGCCAAGATAAGAAAACAATGGAAGTGTCCATTAAAGGATTGATGGATCAAGAAAATGTGGCATGTATATACAAGGGTCACCATATCACTTTGAATAACATTGATGAACCTAGAGGATATTATGCTAAGTGGAAAAAGTCCACCACAAAAGGAAAATTATTACATGTTTCTACTTATATGAAATATCTATAATAGTCAAATTCATAGAGGCAGAAAACACAATAGTGTTTGCCAAGGGCTGGGGAGTGGAAATTTTGAGAAGTTGTTCAATGGGTATAGAGTTTAAATTATTTAAGATGAATTGGTTCTAGAGATCTGATGTACAACTACATATCTGTAGTTAACAATGGTGTATTGCACACTTCAAAAATTTCAAGGAGGATAGATGTCATGTTATGTGTTATTTCTGTACATACACATTTAAAAATTTAAAAGACAAGCAAGGGAACAAAAAGAAACAGTGACTTTGTGAGGTGTTGAATATGCCCATTAACCTAATTATGATGATGGTGTCATGGATGTTTGTATATGTTGAAACTCATGAAATTGTACATAGTAAATATAACCAATTCATTGTATATCAGTTATATCTCAAAAAATCTGTGGAAAAAAATCGAATTAGAAAACACATAAGGAATGTATACACCATGAGTTAGAGGCAGTGGACATAGCAAATAGCATGATTAGAACCCCAAGAGCATCAGATAATAGGATTAGACAGAAAATACAAACTGCATATGATTAAAATTAATGAAGACATAATAGAAATAATTGAAAGCAAGAGAAAAGAAATTGGCATTAGAAAGAAAGACTCTTTGTAGCAATATAAAACTCAGTGGTTTTATGATGTCATTCTCCTAGTCAGGTTAGCCAAAAGAAATTAGTTAACTAAATAATCTGTTCAAAATCAAATAAGATAATATAGTGTCCTTGCTTTTAATGTCTATAGTAGATCAAATTAAATAATAATTTCATAATTCATTCAATAATTATTTATTGAAAATCTACTTGTAGTTAAATACATGGTAGGAAATAGAATGGCATTATGGCATGCACTGGTAAATGTGTGGATTGGGAGACTATCATGCTAAGTGGAAGAAGTAAGACCCAAAAGTCAAAGGTTGAATGTTTTCTGTGATATGCAGAAACTAATCCAAAATAAAGTGGGTGGTGGGGCAAAATAGAGGAAAGATCAGTGGAGTAGACAAAAGGGAATGAAGGGGAGGGAGAAGGGATAGGATAAGGAAATAAGTAGAGGGGCTGGGGAGATAGCTCAGTCGGTAGAGTGTTTGCCTTGTAAGCACAAGGCCCTGGGTTCGATCCCCAGCACCCCCTCCCAAAAAAAAAGGAAACAAGTAGAATGAATCTGACCTAACTTTCCTACATACATAAATGAATATACCACAGTGAATCTCACCATTGTGTACATCCACAAGACACTAATTTTAAAAAATAACTATAAATAAATATGTCAATAGGGTAGAGTGAATGGAAAAGGAGGAGAGAGGAGAGGAGGGAAAGGGGAAGTCCCAGGGAATGACTTAGAACAAATTATATTCCATGTTTTTATAATCTTGTCAAAATGAATTCTAATGTTATGTATAACTAAAAAGAACCAATAAAAAATCCAGGAGAAAAGGTGAATAAATTATTCTGTTTCTAAAAGAGGAGGACATTAGTTGCATTCATAACATATTTTTGGAAAGATTTAAGATCAGGACTTCAGTCTCTTCAGTAGTTATGGGATCTGTGCCCCAAAACTATCAGAACAAATAAATTCAGCAATTCTGCAGGATATAAAATCTGCATGCAAGCTGGGTACAATGGTGCATGCCTGTAATTCCAGCAACTTTGGAAGTTGAGGCAGGAGAATTCCAAATTCTAGGCCAACCTCAGAAACTTATTTAGCAATATTGTGAGGACTTGCCTCAAAATAAAAACATAAAAAGCAAAAAGAGCTGTGGATGTGGCTAAGTGGCATCTCTGGGTTCAATCCCTGGTACAAAATCAATCAATCATTCGATCAACATAAAAAAATCAGTGGTATTGCTATATGCCAATAGAGAATTATCTGAAATAGAAATCACTAAAGCAATACCATTTACAATAGGTACAAAAGTAGAAATACCTAGTAATAAATTTAAAGATTTGAAAGATCTTTATAATAAAAATTATAAAACACCAATAAAAGAAGTTTAAGAGAACATAAAAAGTGGAGAGACATCTTGTTTTTTATGAAGGAAGAATCAATATTATTAAAATGTTCAGACTACTCAGTGTCAACAAAATACCTGTGAAAATACCAATGACACACAGCCACCATCACTGAGGGACCCCGCCTAACCACTGCACCTGGGGCAGGGCCATCACTGGTGAGTTGCAGTTGCAGAGTGAGCTGGTGGGTGAGTCAGGTCGCCTGCACCACAAAGGTAGCGGGCAGGCAACAACCTGCCTGCTTTGCGGAGCTAGGCAGCCAGCAGCCAGCCCACCCAACCACCAGGCCAAGCACAGACTTCATCACTGAGGGACCATGCCTAACCACCACGCCAAGGTCTGTCGCCATCTGGGAGCAAGCCAGCAGATGAGCCAGCCCGCCTGCATCGTGGAGCTAGCCAGAGGCTTCTTTATAGGCTGGTGCAAGCATTTCAAATTATTCCTGAGGGCATGGCCATCATCATTGGAAGGGCAGCTCCCTTCCTGAGATACCTACAGGAGACTGGAGGCCCTTTGACAGGACCCAGGAGCCAAAAGAAGAGGTGTTGAGAGACTCGGGACCAACTCAGAGCCACCAGGTGAGTCTCTCCCACTGGTCGGGCTCCCCGAACGAGGATATAGTCCCAGAATGCAGGGAACCTCGTGGAGTAGAGTGACCCGGTGAGACTCCCCTGCTGGAGCCGAGAAGCCAGTCAACCAGGAGCAATGCAGAGGAGGGGCGCACAGCTAGAGGCTTCCATGCAGAGTGAGGGTCCAAGGCCCAGGTGGTAGCTCCGGTCCGCAGGGAACATAGCAGAGGAGGGCTGCTCAGAGAGGGAATCCCTCACAGGGCCAAGCTCCCCAGCCCAGGTGGTAGGTCAAGACCCCTGGGAACATTGCAGAGGAGGGCTCCCCAGCCCAGGTGGTAGGTCAGGGAACTGTGGACATTGCAGAGGAGGGCTGCCCAGTCTAGGTGGTAGGTCTGGACCAAAGGGAACTTCTCAGAGGAGAGCTGCCCAGCGAAACTTTCCCACCAGGTGAGTCTTCCCCACTGGGCGAGGCTTTCCCACCAGGACAGTAGAACAAGAGACACGGCCAGATCAGATGTGTCCCCGTCTGCAGTCTAGTCCCCCGTTGACTGACCATCAGTCAACAAGTGGAGGCACCTCTGCCCACTGACAGGGAATATACTCCACCTGAAGGCCACCACCCCTAGAGGGGCAGCTTCCTAGTGGACCACCGCATTATCAGGTTCCTCCAAGACTTCAGGCTACTGAAGGATAAGAGGTGAATTATTGGAAATCTACAGAAATAATATTAGTCAACAGAGGAAATCTGCCATACCTCAGAGTTTCACTAATAGAGGGATAGATACCTGAGCAATATGAGAAAACAAGGGAAGAAAATATCCCACAAAAAACTAGATGGTATAGCAATAAATCCAATAACAGCATGGCAGAAGAAATGTCAGAAAGAGAGTTCACAATGTACACAATTAAAATGATCAGGGAAGCAAAAAAGGAGATGAAAAAGCAAATGCAGGCATTGAATGGTGAGATGAAAGAGCAAATGCAGGCATTGAATGATCGCACCAATCAACGGTTAAAAGAGCAAATACAGGAAGCAAAAGATCATTTCAATAAAGAGTTAGAGGTATTGAAAAAGAAACAGAAATCCTTGAAATGCAGGAAACAATAAACCAAGTTAAAAACTCCATAGAAAGAATAACCAATAGGATAGAACACCTGGAAGACAGAACTTCAGACATTGAAGACAAAATATTTAATCTTGAAAACAAAGTTGACTAAAAAGAGAAGATGGTAAGAAATCATGAACGGAATCTCCAAGAACTATGGGACATCATGAAAAGACCAAATTTGAGAATTATCAGGATTGAGGAAGGCACAGAGAAACAAACCAAACAAATGAACAATCTATTCAATGAAATAATATCAGAAAATTTCCTAAATCTGAAGAATGAAATGGAAAATCAAGTACAACAGGCTTATAGGACTCCAAATACACAAAATTACAACAGACCCACACCAAAACACATTACTATGAAAATACCTAACATACAAAATAAAGACAGAATTTTAAAGGTTGCGAGAGAAAAGAATCAAATTACATTCAGGAGGAAATCAATACAGATATCAGGAGATTTTTCAATACAGACCCTAAAAACTAGAAGGGCCTGGAACGACATTTTTCAAGCTCTGAAAGAAGACCAATGCCAACCAAGAATCTGACACCCAGCAAAACTTACCTTCAGATTTGACGATGAAATAAAATCCTTCCATGATAAACAAAAGCTAAAAGAATTTACAAAAAGAAAACCGGCATTACAGAACATTCTCTGCAAAATATTCCATGAGGAAGAGATTAAAAACAATGATGTAAATCAGCAAAGGGATGAACTACCCTAAAGGAACAGCCAAATAAAGGAGAAATCAAGTCGTATCAAAAAAAAAATGAGTCAAATGATCAGGAATACAAATCATATCTCAATAATAACCCTGAATGTTAATGGCCTGAACTCATCAATCAAAAGACACAGACTGGCAGATTGGATTAAAAAGAAAGATTCAACAATTTGCTGCCTGCAAGAGACTCATCTCATAAAAAGAGATTCCCACAGACTAAAGGTGAAAGGATGGGAAAAAATATTCCATGCACATGGACTCAGCAAAAAGCTGGAGTATTCATCCTCATATCAGATAATGTGGACTTCAAGCCAAAATTAGTCAGGAGGGATAAAGAAGGACATTTCATACTGCTTAAGGGAAACATAAATCAGGAAGACATAACAATCATAAATATCTATGCCCAAACAGTGGCTCATCCATATACGTCAAACAAATCCTTCTCAATGCCAGAAATCAAATAGACCACAACACAAAAATACTAGGTGATTTTAACACACCTCTCTCACCACTGGACAGATCCTCCAAACAAAAATTGAACAAAGAAACCACAGATCTCAATAACACAATAAATAATTTAGATTAATGGACATTTATAGAATATACCATCCAACAAAGTGCAGATACACTTTCTTCTCAGCAGTACATGAATCCTTCTCTAAAATAGACCATATATTATGACACAAAGCTAATGTTAGCAACTACAAGAAGATAGAGATACTATCTTGTATTCTATCAGATCATAATGGATTGAAATTAGAAGTAAATGACAGAGTAAAAAACAAACTATTGCAACACCTGGAGATTAAACAATATGCTATTGTATGATGAATGAATAACAGAAGACATCAGGAAGGAAATTAAAAAATTCTTAGAGGCAAATGAGAACAAAGACACATCATATCAAAATCTCTGGGACACTATGAAAGCAGTACTTAGAGGAAAATTTTTTTCATGGACTAATTTCCATAAAAGAAGAAAAAAATCAACAAATTAATGACCTAACACTGCAACTCAAAGTCCTAGAAAAAGAAGAAGAGAGGAACACCAAAAGTTGTAGAAGACAGGCAATAGTCAAAATCAGAGCTGAAATCAACAAAATTGAAACAAAAGAAACAATAGAAAAAATTGACAAATAGAGTTGGTTCTTTGAAAAAAAATAAACAAAATTTATAAACCCTTAGTCACACGATACTCCAACAAAATGGAAAATCTTGAACACATCAACAAGTTTCTAGAGACATAACAATTACCTAAACTGAACCAGGAGGACATACACAATTTAAATAGATCAATTTCAAGTAATGAAATAGAAGAAGTCATCAAAAACCTACCAACAAAGAAAAGTCCAGGACCAGATGGGTTCTCAGCCGAGAACCTTTAAAGAAGAGCTCATTCCAATACTCCTCAAAGTATTCCATGAAATAGAAGAGGAGGGAACCCTCCCAAACTCGTTCTATGAAGCCAATGTCACCCTGATACCTAAACCAGACAGAGACACATCGAAGAAAGAAAATTTCAGACCAATATCCTTAATGAATATTGATGCAAATATTCTCAACAAAATCTTAGCAAATCACATACAAAAATATATTAAAAAGATAGTGCACCATGATCGAGTGGGTTTTATCCCAGGAATGCAAGGTTGGTTCAACATCAGGAAATCAAAAAATGTCATTCACCATATCAACAGATTTAAATTTTAGAATCACATGATTATTTTGATAGATGCAGAAAAAGCATTTGATAAAATACAGCATCCCTTCATGCTCAAAACACTAGAAAAAATTGGGGTAGTGGGAACATTCCTTAACATTGTAAAGGCCATCTATGCTAAGCCCATGGCCAATATCATTATAAATCGTGAAAAACTGAAAGCGTTCCCCCTAAAAACTGGAACAAGGCAGGGATGCCCTCTTTCACCACTTCTATTCAACATTGTCCTTGAAACTCTATCCAGAGCAATTAGACAGACCAAGGAAATTAAAGGGATATGAATTGGAAAAGAAGAACTCAAACTATCCCTATTTGCTGATGACATGATTATATATTTAGAGGAACCAGAAAATTCCACCAGAAAACGTTTAGAACTCATAAGTGAATTCAGGAAAGTAGCAGGACATAAGATCTGTGCTCACAAATCCAATGCATTTTTGTACATAAATGATGAATCTTCACAAAGAGAAGTTGGGAAAACTACCCCATTCACAATAGCCTTGAAAAAAACAAAATACTTGGGAAACAATCTAACAAAAGAGGTGAAAACCCTCTACAATGAGAACTATAGAATGCTAAAGAAAGAAATTAAACCTTAGAAGAAGGAAAGATCTCCCATGTTCTTGGATAGGTAGAACTAATATTGTCAAAATGGCCGTACTACCAAAAGTGCTATACAGATTCAATGCAATTCCAATTAAAATCCCAATGACGTGTCTGACAGAAATAGAGCAAGAAATCATGAAATTCATTTGGAAGAATAAGAAACCTAGAATAGCTAAAGCAGTCCTTAGCAGGAAGAGTGAATCAGGGGGTATCACAATACCAGAACTTCAACTATACTACAAAGCTATAGTAACAAAAACAGCATGGTATTGGCACCAAAATAGACAGGTAGATCAATGGTGCAGATTAGAGGATACAGACACAAACCCAAATAAACACAATTTTCTTATACTAGATATAGTTGCCAAAAATATGCAATGGAGAAAAGATAGCCTCTTCAACAAATGGTGCTGGGAAAACTGGAAATCCATATGCAACAGAATTAAACTAAATCCCTATCTCTCACTCTGTACAAAACTTAACTCAAAATGAATCAAGGACCTTGGAATCAGACCAGAGACCCTTCATCTTATAGAATAAAAAGTAGAACCAAATCTTCAACATGTCAGCTTAGGATCAGATTTTCTCAACAGGACTCCCATAGCACAGGAAATAAAAGCAAGAATCAATAACTGGGATAGATTCAACTTAAAAAGCTTTCTCTCAGCAAAGGAAACTATAAGCAATGCGAAGAGAGAACCTACAGAGTGGGAGAAAATCTTTGCCACTCATACTTCAGATAGAGCACTAATTTCCAGAATCTATAAAGAACTCAAAAAACTCTACACCAAGAATACAAATAACCCAATCAACAAATGGGCTAAACATATGAACAGACACTTCACAGAAGATCTACAGGCAATCAACAGATATATGAAAAAATGTTCAACTTCTCTAGTAATAAGAGAAATGCAAATCAAAACTACCCTAAGATTCCATCTCACCCCAATTAGAATGGCAATCTTCAAGAATACAAGCAACAATAGGTGTTGTCGAGGATGTGGGGAAAAAGGTACACTCATACATTGCTGGTGGGAATGCAAAATGGTCCAGCCACTCTGGAAAGCAGTGTGGAGATTCCTTAGAAAACTTGGAATGGAACCACCATTTGACCCAGCTATCCCACCTCTTGGCCTATACCCAAAGGACTTAAAATCAGTATACTACAGAGATACAGCCACATCAATGTTCATAGCCGCTCAATTCACAATAGCCAGATTGTGGAATCAACGTAGATGATGCCCTTCAGTTGATGAATGGATAAAGAAACTGTGGTATATATATACAATGGAATATTACCCAGCCATAAAAAATAAGAAAATTATGGCATTTGCAGGCAAATGGATGAAATTGGAGAATATCATGCTAAGTGAGATAAGCCAATCTCAAAAAAACCAAAGGACGAATGATCTCGCTGATAAGTGAATGATGACACATAATGGTGGGTGGGAGTGAGGCAAGAATGGAGTAAGGAGGAATTGTTTAGAGGGAAAAGAGGGGTGGGAGGGGTGGGGGGAAGGAAAAAATAACAGAATGAATCAAATACCATTACCCTATGATAATATATTATTACACAAATGGTATGCCTCTACTTTCTGTACAACCAGAGAAACAAGATGTATCCCATTTGTTTACAATAAAAATGAATTAAAAAAAATACCAATGACATTTTCCTCAGAACTATAAAAAAGAATTCTAAAATTCACATGGAACCACAAAATAACCCGAGAATCCAAAGTTATTTAGAGCCAACAGAACAAAGCTGGAAGCATTACCCTACCCGACTTTAATATAAACTATAATGCAGAAGTAATAAATATAGCATGATGTTGGCATAAAAACAGACATATAGACCAATGGAACACAATAGAGTGCATAGATGTAAATCCACACGTTTATATCCAACTGAATTTGACCAATTTGCTATGAACTTGCATGGGTAAAAGGGAAGGTTTTTCAATAAATGGAGGTCAGAAAGTTGGTTGTTCACATGCAGAAAAATGAAACAAGACCCCTACCTTCCTCCAGTTACAAAACATCAGCTCAAAATGGAACACATGTATGAATATGTGACATTGAATTTTATTACTAGGTATAATTATACTGCATTGTTAAAATTAATTAAGGAAGAAAGACAAATTGAATACCTGAACGTATGAACTAGTGGAAGAAAACAGGTTAAATGCTGTAAGGCATTTGAATAGGCATTTTTTTGGGGACACAACCCCAAAAGCACAGGAAACAAAATTAAAAATAACCAAATAAAATTACATCAAACTAACAAGCTTCTGCACAGCAGAGGAAACAACAGAGAACCCAGAGAACCTATAGAATATGAGGAAATATTTTCAGTGTGTACATTTGACAATGGATTGATATCCAGAATTTATACGGAACTCCAAAATCTTAATAGCCAAAAAGCGAATAACCAGATTTAAAAATGGGTAAAATTCTAAATAGATGTCTCTCCAAAAAAGACACACAAATGACCAACAGATATATGAAAAGTGCTCAACATCACTAATCATCTGGAACATGGAAGTCAATACTACAATGAGGTATCACCACACTCCAGTTAGAATAGCTATTATCAAAAAGACAAAAGATACCAAATGCAAGTGAGGATGTGCATAAAAGAGCACCTGTTCACACTATTGGTGGGAATGTAAATGAGAACAGCCATTATGGAAAACAGTGTGGAAGTCCCTCAAAAAATTAACTACCATGTGATCCAGCAATCCCACTGCTGGGTGTATAATCAGAGGACATGAAAGCAGGATGTCAGAGATATCTGTACTCCCATGCTCAAAGCAGCACTAGTCTCAACAGTCAAGACATGGAAACCACCTCAGTGCCCATCAACTGAGGAATGGAAAAAGCAAATGTACATACACACAGTAATAGACTACACATCCCAAAACAAGAATGAAATCCTGGCATGTGCAACAGCGTGGATGAAACTAGAGGTCTTTAGGTTAAGTGAAATAAGCCAGGTAGAGAAAGACAAGTACTGAATGATCTCACTTATATGTGGAATATAAAAAAGATGATCTCACAGAAGTTGAGATTACAGTGGTGATTAGCAGGGACTGGGGAGGCCAAGGGGGAGGGATGCAGCAATGTTCATCAAAGGATACTAGTTTTCTGTTAGGAACAAAACATTCTAAAAATTAGTTATTGTACATTTCCAAAAGTTAGAAAAAAAGATTAAATTTTTTACTATAAAGAAATGAAAAATGAGAAGATAATGTGTTTAACCTGATCTGATCATTACATAATGTATATATGTATTGAAGCACATGGTATTCATAAATATATATATATATATATATATATATATATTTAACATTGTTAGAGGTTATTCTTGAATGACCTATTTTCAATTATCTCTATATATGGTGAACTTTACCATTTCTAATAATGATTTGTTGAGTATGTGTATATGTGTGTGTATTAATGTCTATAATATCTGATGTTAATATGCCTACAATAGCTTTCTATGGGCATATAGTTGCCTTGCATGTCTTTTTATCTTATTTTCCTTTCAACATTTTCATGGTAAACTGCATACATTTGCATTTTCCCCAATTAGTCATTTTGTCTTTAGTTGATTTGCATTTATTATAATTATTGATATATTTAGACATATTTCTATCACTTATAATTTTCAATTTTCATAAAATTTCTATTTTTTCTTTATCTTTTTTATTTTTAGTGCTCTTGCCACTCCAATAAGACAAGAACTTTAGTAAGACTTCACATTAATTGTTTACCTTACTCCCAAAACCATTATGTAAATATAAACTAAAATTCTGACTTAATATGAATGCATTTACTTTCCTTTTTCCTTGCTCTTAGAATTTTAAATGATAGCAATGATTTCACCAAAATATTTGACCACTTTAATTTCCTTTAAATCTTGTAACATTTCCTATATTGTTACTTTTACTTAAGAATGTCACACAAAGCCAGGCACAGGGCGCCTGTTTGTAATCCCAACAGCTGGGGAGGCTAAGGAGGAGTTCAAAATTCGAGTACAGCCTAAGCAATTTATCGAGAAACTTTCTCTAAATAAAAATTTTAAAAAGACTGGAGATGTAACTCAGTGGTTAAATGCCTCTGGGTTCAATCCCCAGTACCAAAAACAACAACAAAAGAATGCCACACAAAAGAGTTTGCAGTGTGAGGCTTTGTGTGGCAAAATTCTGTTGGCTCTGTAAACATAAGGATATATGAGCCATGGGCACTTTATCACTGAGCCACATCTCCATCCCTTTTATTTTTTATTTTGAGACAGGGTCTCACTAGGTTGCTTAGAGACTTGCTAAGTTGCTGAGGCTGACCTCGATCTTGTGATCCTCCTGCCTCAACTTCTGAAGTCTCTGGGATTACAGGAATGCTCCACTGTACTTGGCAAGGATATTTTTATAATGACTTTATATTTAAAAGACAATTTGGCTGCATATATATTGCACATTCTAAAGTTATTTTTCTTCTATACTTAGAAAAATTGCTCCACTGTTAATGTAACTCCAGGTTTACTGCTGAAAAATCTGATGTCAACTTGGGCTTTATTTCTGTATATAAGATCTTCTCTTTCTTAAAGATTTTGCTTTTTCTATTTTCTATTAATATGCTGTCCTCTAAATTTATATAAAGGTAGCTTTTTAAAATCTTTCTGCTTTGGCTCTCTGTAAGGTCATTCACTCTTAGGCCTTTCATTTCTTCTAATTTGAGGAAATTTATCTGTTATTTTTTTCATATCTTTGTACTATTTTTCTTTTTCTGATACCATTTTCTATCTTCTATTTTATAGCTATTCTTTTATACTTCCTATTTTTTCACTTTCTATAATTTTTCAATGTTGCCTAAAAATTTGATGATTCCTTCCTGGCCTATATCCATTCTGTTCTTTTTCTTCTATTGATTAGTTTATTTCAGTAGTTATATTTTTTGGTACCTAAAATGATTTCCTTCTTTATCTTCTTGTTGTCTTGTTTAATATTGTTTGTAACTTTATCTTTTTTATTGTGCTTGTTAGGCTAGTTAGATATTATCAGCCTCCCTGTTCTAATACTTTTGCTTTCGTGCAATCCATATCCAGAATACTAAATTTTAAAAATGTTTATGTTTCTCAAATGCATAATTATCTTTGCCTCTGACCAACTTTTGCCCTGGGAATATTTGTCTCTGGGTTTAAATAATGCTATGCTTTTGAAACACTCCTTCTTGGAGAGTCTCAAGCAACCATTTATGAATGCCCCCATGGAAAATATAAGTCTCTGGACCAGCATCTCCAGCCACGTTCTCAGACATCTTCCAGCATCTACTGAAGCCATGTGAATGAAGCCACTTTGTACTTTCTAACTGCCACAGTGCTCCAGCTGCTATCATCACATTTAGTAGAAGAAACATCTAGTCAATTTATAACATAATGAGAAATAACACATTGTTGTTCTAAGCTGTTAAACTCCTGGGTGCTTTATGACATAGCAATACATAACAAAAACATGTGTCCTTTCTTGTTTTTTGAAGAATGGTGGCTGAGTTCCCAGAAGGAATGTTTGAAGAGGACAAAATCCAATTGCTAATGCTACCAAGTGTTATCTTATTTCATCATTGCTACTATTCTTTAATCCATAGCTTATTTCATTGTGAAGTCCAGAGTTGACATGCTACAGACATTATAGAAAAGAATGTATAAAGAGAAGTTTTGGTTCATTGAAGGTGACAAACCCAACAATGTGCCATGATACATTTAAAAAAAATAGACCTTATTCTCTAGCAACAATGAAACTGAGTTTGAAAAATACTAAAATTAGAATTAAAAAAAATTCATACATTTGAACTTTCTAGACCACATCTTAAAAGCTCATGAATGAGAATATATAATAATGAAAATTAGGAAATATAGAAAAGAATGATAATGAAAATAACATATAGAAAAATGCATTGGATTTATTTGTCATATTTAAAGTGAAGTGGATAACATTTCATTATATACTCAAAAGTAGGAAAGACTGAAAATTAATGATCTATGCATTAAACTTGAAAAGTTGGAAAGAACAACAGAATAAATTGCTATGAGATTAAGTAATGCAAACAACTTAAAATTTCTGAAAAAATTTTCACATATATTATCTCATGTATTCATTTATATTGATGAATAGAAAGAGTATTTTTAGTAATTTGATTATAAAACCCAACAGGTAGATGAAACAGGTATTATTAAGATCAATTTTAAAGATACTAGTGTTGAGGTTCAAAGAGATTTGTGAATTATTGAAGAATGCATGACTTTTAAGTCACAGAGTAGTAATCCAAAACAAATTTTATGAACGTGGGTTTAGAGATTATTTCACTCTATCATAATGACAGCTTAGATTAGGAAGGCCATCACCAGATGTGGTATTCAACTATGGACCAGAATCGTGATCCAGAATAAGCCTATTATCTTTATAAAGTTATCCAGTGTCAAGTATGTTGTCATAGTAAGGAAAAATAGACTAATACAGGTTGTGACATTACATTCAAAAGAAGATTATAGATGTTTCCCAACCCATTCGCCCTAGTGTGGGTGTGTGTGTGGTTTTTTTTTTCTAAAATCCAAGTAGTAAGGCCAATCATTGAACAGGGAACAAGAGGAAAATGCATTGCATCCAGGAGACAAAGACTCACAGCCTGTCTTTGGTTGTTGCATTTGTTAACTCAGGAATTCAAATAGCATGAGCTGATGGTGTTTTTGGTATTGTCCGAGAGTCAACTAAGGTTTAATATGACCTGTAATTGAAAAGAAAAATCTGGTATGTGACTTGTGATTGTTTAACCTCTCAATAAATCCTAAATCTCCCAGAGTAGCACCAGGAAGTAATGGCCATCAAAGTTAGTAAAAAATCTCACCCTGCTTCAGTCATAGGAAAATCCTTATTAATTCTTTGTTTTTGTTGAGGGATACTTTAAAAGGGAAATCATCTGCATAGGAGAAATCAGGGATGTACAGAGTGTTCATATAAGTAATTCATCTCATGGACACATGATGCTCATAAGAGTCACTGATCTGAGTATTAAACTTTGAATCCCTATCTAGTACAATAAAGCCAATTTTTGTACTATTGAATACTTGTTGTAACTCTTTTCCATGCCCTTTTAAAAAGCTTTCCATACATATTTACTGATGATAATAATAGAAGCACTTGTATAGGAATTTATTGCTGGATACTTGCACAGTGTTATGATTTTATTTTTTAAGTGCATTCAGAATTTTCTTTTCAGTATGAGTATTTCAGATATAAAACATAAAAGTATAACATAATGAGAACTGATGTTTCCATGACCTAAGTAAATAATAAAGCATTACAAATTAAATTAAAACTACCTGAAATTTCTTTAAATGAGGCACCCTTCCATTTTTCAATCTTCCACCTTTCTAGTGCTAAGAATTATCCTGAATTTGGTATTTATCATTCACATTCATGTCTTAATTTATTAATATTTAAGATTCTTAAATAATATCTATATTTATATTTATAATGCAAAACAAAATCTAATATAACTTGTTCCTCATTATGGAATATGCCTTTTAAGGTATATGCATGATGAATACTGCTGTAATTCATTTATTTTCATTGATGAAAGCATTTTATTATATGACTATATCACAATTCATTTATGAACATAATTATTTATTTTCTTATTAGACTCTAAGATTCATGAGAGTATGTTGTGTTTCATTCGTATGTATCACTGTATTCCAAGTTCCCAGCACAGAGCCCAGGAAGTACTAGACTCTCAATAAACACTTGTTAACTGAATGATTGCTTTCATAATTGTTGACTATGCTCTTTCAGCTCATTTTCACTAGACATGCAGTTATAAGTAGCTTGACTGAGCTCTAACCAGTAGAATGTAAGCTCAAGTGATATATACCACTTTCAAATCTAAACCAATAACCAGCCCCTTACCCCCAGAAACCTTTCTGTTCTGCTCTTTTCCCCTGCTAGGTAGATGGACTGGAGGTGACACATAGGAAAATTTGAAAGCCAGAAATTATATCTGGCATGGTCTCCATTAGTCAGAGACTCCAAATGAATATGTGAAGGAGGTCAGCTCTACAAACTCTTCATGCAGTATGTACTTTTACTTGAGTGAAAGAAATACTTCTGTTGTATTTGAACCTTTATAAACATGGATCATTTCTACAGTCATTAGTCTGTTGTGACTAATAAATATGTACACATGAATTTACTTCTGAACTTTGAGATACATCTTAAAATTTCTTATATAAACATTTTCATTGCTGTTATTTTCCAAGATTTCAACATTTTACTTTTGATTTGCTCTGTGAATCAAGTTGCTTAGTAGATAGCTTAAAATTTTATTGCATTTAAAATTCTGCAATGGGAATAAATATTCCTATTTTATTTTTGTAATAAATGTGTATTATTGTTCAGGTATATTAACTAGAAAATATTATCTACCCTCCTTTCAACCATTTGAAATGTATTAATTTATATTCATTGTCAGTGTTATGAATTATTTTGTGTGTATATTTGATCCGAGTGTAGGGTTCCAGTTTTCAGGTTATGGGTTGCAATGTGTATCAGTTGGCTGTAGTTTATGTTATGTCATTCAGCCCTTTAACTTTATTGTGGCAGATAGTACAATATTTTACAGAAATGATTGCAACAATAACTTCCATCCCTAGTGTTCTTCTGGAATGACACTTACTCTCCTCCATCAAAAAGAGGAGCCTGCTTCTTCATCCCCTTGAACATGGACAAGGTCTGTGATTGCTCTGCCTAATAAAATAAGGCAGAAATGGCATTGTGCCAGTTCTAGGCATAGTACTTAATGAACCTGACAGCTTCCACCTTCTGCCTCTTGGACGTTAGATGCCAGTAAGAAGTGTGACTGCTCTGAGAATGACATGCTATGAGGAAGCCCTAAACCATGTGGAGACACTGACAGTTCCCACTTTTCCAGTTACTCCAGTCCCTGAACCAAACATATTAATGAAGAAGCATTCATTTGACTCCATCCATGGCATCTTGTCCAACCTAGTGAGACTCAGTCAACTGAGTTTACTTCAAACTAGGAATTGTGAGAAATAATTATGTTTTATACCTTTAAGCAATAGGGTTATCCTAATGCAACAATAGACAAAATAAATGCTTTCTTCGTTGTTTATATAACATTTCAAGTGCTAAAGTGCTTAATTACAGCATATCCCTATGATCTTTTTGCACTTACTGCATTCCCTATTATAAATGGTTATTCCATGGAAGTAGGATGTAGCTCTCACCCAAGAGTGGGTTCGAATGTTGGTACTGGTATTGGCGTACATACAGCAAAATGTTTTGTAATGATTTATCACTTATATGATGAGGGTTTCCAGACTGAGAAATGAAGAGTTTCTGCACAGGAACAAAAATTAATTAATAGGGTAGGAAAAGGAGACTAGTTTGAGGTTTTCCTTATGGTTTGAGGGTGAGGTTAGAGTGGGCCAGGTACTTATATGGTTTGACCTTCCTACCATAACCAAAGGAGATAGCCCCCAGACTTTCTAATCATCTTGCCTGGATGTCTGGCAGAAGGGGAAAGGGCATAGTGGGACAAGAAAATGGTCAGCAGTTAAACACAGCAATAGAGTCAGACTTTATAACACATGAGACCTTGCACTATAAGTTTCAATGCTATTTTATTGGGTATATTAATTAATATCATAGCATGATACAATTTATCTTTACTTTCACTTTCTCATTATGAAGTACACTTCATTATGTGCTTTAACATTTTGTTTTTGAATTCAACATGTCTGATATTAAGATATTGCCCTATATTTTTAAAATGTTTTTTATATAAGATTTATGTAAAGCAAAAAGCACAGGTCTTAAATATAAATTAATGAATTTTTATAAATATACTCATCCATGTAACCACTCCCACATGGAGTAAAAATTTTTCTTTTATCACTTCCAGTCAATCTCTGTTCCTATGGTCAATCATCATTCTAATTTTCCTCCCCATAGATTATTTTTAGCCAGTCTTGAATATCATATAAAGGGAATCATTAAAAAATGTACTTGTTTATGTCTGTCTTTTATTACACAGACTTTTAAAACATTTTTTAAGAATCATACAGAACTCTAAAGAAGGAAATTAAAGAAAACCTTAGAAGATGGAAAGATCTCCCATGTTCCTGGATAGGCGAATTAATATTGTCAAAATGGCCATTCTACCAAAAGTGCTATACAGATTCAATGCAATTCCAGTTAAAATCCCAATGACGTGTCTGACAGAAATAGAGCAAGCAATCATGAAATTCATCTGGAAGAATAAGAAACCTAGAATAGGTAAAGCAATCTTCAGTAGCAAGAGCAAAGCAGGGGGTATCGCAATACCAGATCTTCAACTCTACTACAAAGCAATAGTAACAAAAACTGCATGGTATTGGTACCAAAATAGAAAGGTGGATCAATGGTACAGAATAGAGGACATGGACAGAAACCCAAATAAATACAATTTTCTCATACTAGGAAAAATATTCAATGGAGAAAAGATAGCCTCTTTAACAAATGGTGCTGGGAAAACTGGAAATCCATATGCAACAGAATGAAATTAAACCCCTATCTCTCACCCTGCACAAAACTCAACTCAAAATGGATCAAGGACCTGGGAATGAGACCAGAGACCCTGCATCTTATAGAAGAAAAAGTAGGTCCAAATCTTCAACTTGTTGGCTTAGGATCAGACTTCCTTAACAGGACTCCCATAGCACAAGAAATAAAAGCAAGAATCAACAACTGGGATAGATTCAAACTAAAAAGCTTTCTCTCAGCAAAGGAAACTATCAGCAATGCGAAGAAAGAGCCTACAGAGTGGGAGAATATCTTTGCCAACCATACTTCAGATAGAGCGCTAATTTCCAGAATCTATAAAGAACTCAAAAAACTCTACACAAAGAATACAAATAATCCAATCAACAAATGGGCTAAGGAAATGAACAGACACTTCACAGAAGAAGATGTACAAGCAATCAACAGATATATGAAAAAATGTTCAACATCCCTAGTAATAAGGGAAATGCAAATCAAAACTACCCTAAGATTTCATCTCACCCCAATTAGAATGGCGATTATCAAGAATACAAGCAACAATAGGTGTTGGCGAGGATGTGGTGAAAAAGGAACACTCATACATTGCTGGTGGGGTTGCAAATTAGTGCAGCCACTCTGGAAAGCAGTATGGAGATTCCTCAGAAAGCTTAGAATGGAACCACCATTTGACCCATCTATTCCACTCCTTGGCCTATACCCAAAGGACTTAAAATCAGCATACTACAGAGATACAGCCACATCAATGTTCATTGCTGCTCAATTCACCATAGCCAGATTGTGGAACCAACCTAGATGTCCTTCAGTTGATGAATGGATAAAGAAACTGTGGCATATATATACAATGGAATATTACTCCACAATGAAGAATGATAAAATTATGGCATTTGCAGGCAAATGGATGAAATTGGAGAATATCATGCTAAGTGACATAGGCCAATCTCAAAAAACTAAAGGACAAATGATCTCGCTGATAAGCGGATAAGGACATATAATGGGGGGTGGGAGGGGTTAGCATTAGGGTTAGGGTTAGGGTTAGGGTTAGGGATAAGGAGTGTGGTAAGAATGAAGGAAAGAAGGACTGTATAGAGGGAAAAGAGGGGTGGGAAGGGTGGGGGGAAGGGAAAAAATAACGAATCAAACATCATTGCCCTATGTAAACGTGATTACACAAATGGTATGCCTTGATTCCATGTACAAATAGAGAAACGACATGTATCCCATTTGTATACAATAATAAAAAAAAAAGAATCACTTCAAACATTAAAAACTGTAAGTTTTATCTTAGTTGGTTTGGATTGCTATAAAAATTACTGTGGATTGGTGGCTAAAACAATGAAAATTTACTTTTCAACAGTTCTAGAGGCAAGAAAAGCCAAGATCAGGGTGCTTTCCAGCATGGTCAGGGTCAGGTTTGGGTGAGGTTGATCTTTGTCTTGTAGTCTCACCTGGGAGAGAGAGAGAGAGAGAGAAGGGAAGGGGAAGGGGAAGGGAAGGGAAGGAAAGGCAAAAGAAGGGAAGGGAAGAGGAGATGTGAAAGAGGAGAGGGGAGAAGGGAGAAGGAAGAAAAGAGAAGGAGGTAGCGTGACTTCTTATAAAGGCACAAATAATCCTTTTCATGAGGGCTCTACCATCATGACTTAATAATCTTTCAAAGGCCTCACCTCTCATATCATCACATTTAGTGTTTAGGATTTCAATGTATGTAATTTGGAGGGACATATTCAGTCCAAACTACTTTTGAATGTGAAAACCCATATACCCTTCAACTACAGTCTACCATTAACCTTTCACTATACATTCTTTTTCACATATCTTTTCATCAATTCATCTTATTTTGTGATGCATATAAAAGTTAGTTGCATATATCCATATACTGTTTCCTAAATACTTTGACATATCTTTAAGTATAGCTTAAAATATCCTTACAGTGCCTTTCTCTCCTTTTGTGGTAAATTTTTCATATAGTGAAATACAGAAATATTAGATAAGCTATACTAAATTTGGACAAGTGCAAGTGTTTATGTAACCTAAATTATCAAGGTTTATATCATTAACATCACCCAAGAAAGTTTTCTCATTACTTTGTAGTCAATCCTTTCTACCCTACTGTCCTCAAGAAATGAGTGTTTTCACTACAGTTTAGTTTTGTCTAATACAATTTCATATAAATGAAATCATCATGTACATTTATTTTATGAAAGGTTTTTTTCATTTGGCATAATTGTTCAGACTCATATACATTGTTGTATACAAGTTCTCTTTTATTATGGTGTAGTATTTCATTGTATGAATATTCTAAATCTTCTTTATCCATTTTCCTCTTAATGTAAACCATAGATGTTTCCAGTTTGGGTGATTATTATTTAAACTTGCAAGAACATTTTTTAAAATATGCTTTTGGTTGTAGATGAACACAATAACTTTATTTTATTTAGTTATTTTTATGTGGTGCTGAGAATCAAAACAAGTGCCTCACATGTGCTAGGCAAGTGCTCTGCCACCGAGTCACAACCCCAGACCCCCATGAAATTTTTTTGTGGGAATTTTTTGTTAAATACCCAGGATTTTTATTTCTGAGACACAGGGTAGATATTTCTTTAGTTTAAATAAAAATATGCTAGATTATTTTTTTAAAGTGACCTTACTACTACTCCCAAAATTGTTCAAAAGAGATATTCCCCATGCTTACCAATATTTGTATTGTCAATCTCTTTAAAACATAGACCTTCTGGCTATATGTAGTGTAATCATACTGAGGTTTTACATTGTATTTCCAACTAGTGATGTTGGCCAACTTTTCATGAGCTTACTGTTCATTTATATACCTTGCTTTCTGATACATCTATTCAAATATTTATCTATATCTGTTAGGTTGCTTTTCTGTGGAATATTGAATTTTTGTAGGACTTATATATAAAAGCTGATATTCTTTGCCAGATTTGTATTTACAATTTCTTTCTCCTAGAATGGAACTTGTGTATTCAGTTTCTCAATGTATTAATTTGATTAAATTTTAATATTTTCATTAACTGTATTTTATCTACATTTATGATTATTGCTTTTTGTTACTAGTCTTTGTCATGAAAATATTCTTCTAGGTATTTTTTGAAAAGTATGTTTTTAGCTTTTACATTTAAGGCTATAATCTAACTCCACTTCCTATTATATATTCTGGGAGATGCAAATGAGGTTAATTATTTTTCCTTATAGTTGTTCAATTATTCCAATCCCATTCATTGAAAATACTGCCCCCATTGGATTCCATGTGTGTCACTGAAGTTTCAAGCTTACATGACTGTTTGCATACATTGAATCTTAATAAGCAGTATCTCTTTTCATTTGTTTCAGTGAAAAAAAAAACTGTACAAAATTAGTTTTCTTGGAAAATAATGATTATATTTGCATTTTTAAAATACTTCCTAGGCAGACATTTTTTGGACTGAGTATAAATGGGAAAAAACTGCATGTGAGTTAGAAACTTATTATAATAGTTCAGACACCAGATGGTTAGAACTCAACTAAAACATTAACCTAAGGTTTAGAAAGAAAAGATGAGATGTAACAAAGGGTCTTCATAATTGATTGAAATTGGGGTTGAGTGAGAAGGTTAGGATGATTCTTATATCCTAGTTAGTTGCAAATGCTATTAATGCAAAGAAGGAGCATATTTGTAAGGTAGGACATACTTGGTTTGGGCTACAATAAGTGCAAAGTTATTAGCATAAATTAATTTATGGTTATCTACACATTTGCATATATAATGCTCAGAGAGTTATGTAGAACAGAGGTAGAGATTTGGGAGTTATCAAACCCCAAACTGTTGTTAAAGCCTTGTATTTGACATTGTCCTA
Organism: Sciurus carolinensis; assembly: GCF_902686445.1. Classification (NCBI taxonomy): domain Eukaryota; kingdom Metazoa; phylum Chordata; class Mammalia; order Rodentia; family Sciuridae; genus Sciurus; species Sciurus carolinensis. The sequence goes on along the minus strand of NC_062232.1, from coordinate 122,876,861 downwards.
AGAATGAATATTATGACAATAGATGCCTAATTATAAAACTCCTTGGAATACTGTATTTAGGTGCAGATAATAGAAGAAAAACCAAAATAAGGGACATGGATTAAACTGTGATTTAGCAAAGGAGTAGGTGCTGGAAGCTAAGAATAATTCACTCAGGGAAAAAAAAAGAGTTGTTGAAGTGCCAAATGCTACAAAGAAATCAAATAAAAAGGAATCGAATTTAAGAAGTAGGAAGCTTATCGGTTACTTTGGTAAAAGCAGTTTCATTGAATTTTAAAAGTATTATACTGTTGAAGCTGTGATGTTCTGGCAAATGTTTAACTGGCATTCAAAAGTGTTTGTATGTATAAATACATATATTTTAATAAAATTATAATACTTAGAATTTATAACATACGTATGATTTACAAACAGTAATAAAATATATAATATTCTTTTTTGGGGGGCATATTAAGTAATGAACCCAGGACTGCTTAACTACTGAGCCACATCCCCAGCCATTTTCTTATATTTTAATTAGAGACAGGGTCTCACTAATTTGCTTAGGTCCTCACTAAGTTGCTAAGGCTGTCTTTGAACTTGTGATCCTCCTGCCTCAGACACTGGAGCCACTGAGATAACAGACATCCACCACCACACCTGGCTACAGTACTCTTTATTGTCAATAACATAGTTATAATTCTTAGAGAATCCTTTTGTTGGTTTTGATCACACTCCTGTATTCTCATCACAGTTGATGAATTGATGTGGTTCTAATATAAACGTTGGCTGATATTTTTAACTATGTTAAGAGTGAGAAGAAAGTGAAGAATTGAAAGCGAATATTAAAACTGTACTCATTTTCTCAAGGAAATAAGTGAACTTTTGCTACAATGTATGAGCGTTTTCAAATATTAGACTACTTTCTCAATTATTTATGATATTAATAAAATAATGGCTATAGATATAATGCACTGGGGTGTAATAACCTCAAGAACATATAATCATACAATGTAGTAAAATTAGAAAATTATGAATATTTAATATTTACTACTTATTTTGACATAAAATTAACTTTTACTTTATGTAGGTTTATATAATGTAATTTTAATCATGGGTTACATTTAATAATTGCCCTGTAAAATTCTTGTAATTTTAACAGTTGATTCTCACATACCAATACAGTTCAGCTTCAATGAACTACTGGATAGAAGGAAAGAATGATGGTCTTTATTTTAGTCAGCTTTTTTTTTTTGTCACTGTAACCTAAAGACCTGAGAAGAAAAATTTTAAAGTGGGGGAAAACATTTATTTGGTGTTCACAGTTTCAGAGGTCTCATTCCATACATGGCTGACTCCATTGCTCTAGGCGCAAGGTGAGGCAAAACATCATGGTGGAAGAATGTAGTATAGGGAAGCAGCTCAGGACATGGAACCAGGAAGTAGGGAGAGATTCTCCTCACCATGGCCAAAATATATAGCCCAAGGTATACTCCCAATGACCCTCCTTCTCCAGCCACATTCCACCTGTGTATAGTGACCATCCAGTTAATCCTTAACAGGGGATAATTTACAGATTGGGTTAAGGCTCTGATAACACAATACTTTCACCTGTAAACCCTCTTGCATTGTCTCACAATGAGCTTTTGGGGAACACCTCATATATAAACAATAAGTCTTGGATGTAAATCTGGTGAATGTGGTCTGCCACTGAATCCATCAAGTACGATTTTGATCAAATAATTAACTATTCAGAACCTCCATTTCCTCATCAGAAAATTAAGGATCTTGACATTTATTTCAAATGTTATTAAAATGCATAGAGTTAATATATGTGTATACATAAATATATATATATATATATATATATATATATATATATATAATTCACACACATTACACCCTCATTATATAGAAATCATTAACCTCTTTTTGTTATTATTATTTAAGGTCAAGTGGGAAGAGTTCCATCGGAATTTTTGTTGTTACCATTACATTATTTAAAAAAAAATTCTCATAGGATACCTCTTGACTTGGAATATTCCAGCTGGCTTTAGGAATATTTTCTTTCTTTTTAACTGAAATTCTCAACAAAGTTTTTAATACTGTAAAGAGCTTTTTCAAAATTAACTGTAAATTCCCATGCTGTCTGACTAATTAGGCATTTCCTTCCTTGACTTCTTAGCAGACGAGTGGATGGGGGGAAGTATGATGCAATTTCAGGAATATCCGAGAAGTGCCATCTTATTAGGTAATGATTGATGTGAAGTAATATACCCACCAATTAGTCACATAGGCCTGGGGCCTGGGGAAAGGGAGGAGGTTCAACTATTCTAAGTCTCTAAACAACAGGGTGTCTGTTCTCTAAGATGAGCATCTTTTCCTTTCTCAATTCTTTTCATTCTTCCCCACAGATGCGATATCCTTGACATCATCCAGAAATGGTTATATATACTGAGCACTGAATGTCAGATGAATGGCCTTGAATACTGCTTTTGAGTTTCTAATTCATTTAATCTATTTATAAGTTCTGCTTTTCAAAAGGGAAAATCTATTACCTTCTGAAGTCATATTAATAACTACTTATCTCTGTGTTTGTATGACATTATGAATAATAATTCAAGACTGCTTTATTCCCTTAGTATTTGTGATAGCAAAATAAAGCTAGATAGTAGTCTAGATTACTTAACAAATAAAAGAGAAATATTTGTTTCTCAAGCCTGAGTTTTTAATTTAATGTAACAGAGTGGTTATATTTTAGCCTCTGAAATCATTTTCGTTGAAATAGCTTCACACAGAAGCAAACAAAAATATTTAAATGACAAATTCTCTGCTCCACATCATTTTTATTCTCAACATACAATTTAAATTTAACATGGTTAATAGAAGTAAAGATGTATGCAATGTTATATATGGAAACCATTTTACATCATTAAAAACACCGTTAAGTCTATGAAACTAATCACGAGTTTACAAATAAGATTATTTATTATAATGATATTTTAGTTGGGTTTAAATATCATATTCATGTGATAAAATTAATTTGTGAATAAAATTATTGTTAAAACATGACTATGCTAAGAAAATGAATGTGCAATTGAAGGACTTACATGCCAAATTAGGAATACTTGTCAAATGTTTTTATTCTTCCCTTCCCGTATTACGGGAACATTATATTTGTGGTGTCCCCTTGTGGTTTGGTAGAGTCATGTGGGTAGTTTGGACTCCTGAGGAATAATATGCCGCTTCTTTGCCAGGACATGTAATTACCAGTGTGAAACCATACAAACCTCTCTCCCCACCGCCCTCTCTCATTGTAACAAGCCAATCTTCAAGATAGTGGTAGCTTTATCATTCTGGATTTCCTGAGCATTATATAATAAATATGTTGGCTGCCATTTGTTTTTCATCCTTGAAGGCTTCTTAAAACTTGGAATTTCTTGAATGATAAGAATGCCTTTGTTATTCATGATAAGTCCTTTAGACTACACTTAACAGTTTATGTTCATTGAGTGACTAATGGTGGACCCCTAGATTGTTTATATTGAGTGACCATAAGGGGCTGACCATAAGAAAGATCAATCTTATGATTATAGGGTTAGAGCACTGAGTTATGTGACAAGGACCAACCTTGGGGGGGGGATTGAATTCAATTTGTGACCAGTGATTTAATGAATCATGACCGTATAATAAAATCCCAGTACAATCTCTCAACACCAAAGTTCAGGTGAGCTGCCCTGTTTAACAATACTCTGTTGGAAGAGTGAAGGACTCCTTTGTGTTTGGGATATTCCCAATACCTCAAATTATATACTTGTCTTCTTTTGGCTCATTTTAATTTATATTCATTTTGCTGTAATAAAACTGTAATTGTAGATACAGTGCTTTCCTAAGTTCTGTGAGATGTTCTAGAGAATTATTAACTTCAACATATAATGGAAATCCCACAACTTTTTAGCTATTAGATCATAAGTGTGAGTGGCCCTAAGAACCCCCAAGTTTGTGTCTAATGTCTGAAGTAAGGAAAGCCTTATAGAAGACTGTGTCTTTAAACTATCAAGTTTGGCTTAAATTTTAGGTAGTTAACATCAGATGTCATTGCACTGAGTTATTACACTGAGCAGAGCTTTCTTGTCAATTCGTAACAGAGCTCTAGTATGAGGAAGAAATAAAGGATTTTTTAAATAATTTAAGCAAGCAAAATATGTGAATTCTGTAATATTTTTCCTATCCTTATATACTTTTATGAAACTTAAACATTTGACAGAGAATATATAAATAGCACAATATAATTATCTTCATTTCATACCATCACAAACTCATGGTTGATGTAGCCTTAGACGTTTAATTCCATATTTGCTACGTGAAATCTCTGTGTAATATTCATGTCAAGTGGCTATCCAACCTCCTCCTTAAAACCTTAAGTGTTCCAAAGTTCATTATCTCTCAAGACACCTCATTTGATTAGTAAAAAGCCTTTAATACTAGAAAACTCCACCTTTCTTTCAAGTGAAATCTTCTGCACTGTTACTTCTGCCACAGGTCTCAGTTCTGTCTTTGTGTACCATACAAAGAAGGTCAAGTCTCTCGACAGTTGCCAATATACAAGTAATAGAAATACCTACACCATATATTTTCTTTATGTGGAGTTCTCAAATGAATGACATGCTTTAAGGTTTCATTACTATAAGGTTAGCCTCTTGAACACAGTCTGGTTTGACTATTCCTCTCCTGAAATAGAATGCCTAGAACTGAATGTAGTCAGACCATAAAGAAGGAGATGAGTCCCATATGCCAACTATTTTGGCAATCATATCATAAAGTTCACATATTTTATATGTTCTGCTACTTAAAATTCCAGAAGTTTTTCAAAGACACAGCTTTTTTTTAAGTCTTGTCAGTTTCTTCTTTTACAATTCCTTCACCCAGTCTTGTGAATTATAACAAACATAGGAGAAGGAGCAAAGTTTTTGGATCTGAGAAATGTAGTTTCAAATATCTACTCTTACTCTTACTATGTGAATTTGGAAGTAATTTCACCTCCCTGAACTTTGGCTTACTCATGTGTAAAATAGGGCTAATAATTCTTACCTTGTAAAGGTGTTTTGAGGATATGTGTCTAGTAATTATTACTTCACCAGGTCAAAACAAGTACATAATAAATGACCATTAAAAACCATAAGATAAAAGTACAAAATTGAAAACATAAAATTAAAGAAGGAAAAAGAAATATGAAAATCATAAGGGTAAACTTATTTGTTGATTTTAGTTTCAAAATTAGTCCTAATATTTCAGGAAACTAAAGCAAAGGAAGACAGACGTGTGAACAAAAAACATAATTTGCATATCACTCATTATTCAAAACAGGAAGTTCATTAATTTCTAAGGAAAGCCAACATTATTTTTCCTGATACTATCTTCGAAGACAATCCTACATTTGACATTGTATTCACATACTATACAGAGGCAGAGGGACCATTTCCTTTGTACCAAATGTCATAGTAACTATTACATGGTAAGTGCTTAATAAATATTACTTGTGCTAAGCTAAGTACTATATTACTTTATCTAAGCATTATCACAAATAGTAGTCACAAAAGTCCTTGAGGTGTGTTATTAGTACTCACATATTACTTTAAGAGAAATATGGTATTTATAGAGGAAAGTCAGTACTGTCAGGTCACATAACAGTCCTTTTGACACAATTGCTATTCCATCTCTTAATGTCTTTGCTTTACTGACCTTCCCGTATGTCTGAGTCAGTTTTTTGTTACTATAACCAGAATACCTGACAAAAACAACTTGGAGGAGGAAGGGTTTATTTTTGGCTCACAGTTTTAGAGGTTTCAGTCCATGGTTGGTTTCTCAGCTCATGGCAGCCAGGAAGCAGAAAAAAATATGTATATACATATTATCTATCTGTCTGTCTATCTATCTATCTATCTATCTATCTATCTATCTATCTATCTATCTATGGAGAGAGGGAGGGAGGAGGAGAGAGAGAGAGAAAGAGAGATAGAGAGAGAGAGAGAGAGAGAGAGAGAGACACACACACACCATGGACAAGATAGATCCTTCCAAGGTGTGCCCTCAGTGACCTATTTCTTTCAACTAAGTCCTACTTCCCAATAATCCATACAATTTATTAATCTATCAAATGGATAATCTACTTATAAGATCAGAGCACTCATGATCCAATAATTTACCCAAAGCCTCACCTTTGGACAGTGCTGCACTGGGGACCAAAAATTTGAGTACACAAACCTTTGGGGGACATTCCAGATACAAACTATAACACCATAGTTACCAAATCTATTTTATGTCTCTCAGAACCATATGCGCCACACTTCCTTTTCATTGATTTTTATTCTTTGTTGTCAGTGTCTAGCTCTACAAAGTACATGGAAATTGTTTTTGCCAGCTTGTTTTCACATTGATTGTTTTCAGCAGAATCAGAACCGTTCTGGTCACTTTGTTTTTTTTTTTTTTTTTTTTTTTTTTTTTTTGTCTCCTCTATTGCTTCATCAACATCCTGTACCCAAATGCTAACAATTCTCCTAATGACCATCATAGGTTCTTTCTGCTTTTACTTGGTGCTGTCCTGGCACATTATCTATGGCCTCTAAGCTTATTTCCCTTGAGTTTTTGGGTAGCCTTCATTTTCTATTATGCTCCAATTTTTCATTTCTGACTACCTATTATATGTTTCATCTGGATGACTCACGGACCCATCAAACAAATATGTCCAGAGCATGCACAAACTTTAACTCCGCTTTCTCCAATCCTCCTCCTCTTTAGGCTATTACTGATGATTATTTCCTTATATCTTACTGGGATATTTGAAAGCTTATTTAACACTTTGTTAATATTCACTTCTTTCATATTCACTTCTTTCAAAGGTTAAAAAACTTCAATTGTTAATGGGACAACATTGAAACACTTTATTGCGGTAGTTAAGACCAAAAAATTCACCCCAAACCTTTCTTCCAATCTTATGTCCTACATACAGCATTCACATACTCATGTGTTAGCCCAGCTGATTTATAACTAGTCTCCATTAATTTCCTACATGTCTCCTCTTATTTTGCTGACTGGAATATCTGAAGTTCTTCTCATATCCAGTCTGCATACCCCAAGTCTTAGCACTCTTCTAAGCCCAACTCAAATCCTAAACACTATTTTGAATTCACACTGATTGTACAGCCAAAGATGTAGATGAGAGGTGCTTTTGCAGCTACTTTGGTTCAAGGCGACCCCTAGTGGGTAGGTCTTTCCAGATTATACCCTGGTAAAATTAAAGTCTCCAAACCAATGAATTGCAAACTGAAATCGGAAGATAATTTTCCATTTGTGTAGCAAGAAATTATATAATGAAAATAGAAAGTCAAGTTAGGAAATATATTGATTGAGATCTTGTGTTAATATCATGATTTTCTAAAGATGTGAATAAACTGCAAATTGCATTGTTATGTAAAGACTCCTACAGTCTTGAGAAATATTCTCTTGGATAGAGCAACCTTTAAAAGATTTTAAAAACATTCTGAACTTTCATAATTTGTATTGACTTTCTTTTAGTTAATACTTACATAATCTATCCTCATCTCGTACATCTCCTGCACCACAGTTAGAGAATTATATTTAAATTAAATGAATAAGTGCTCCATGGGGCATGGAGGTTTGTCTGACTTGTTCATTCAGTAGAGTACATCATAGGTTCTCACATATTTGTTGAATGAATAAGATCTGTCCCCCACCAAGATTTCATTCACATTTCTAAGTATTAGAAAGAAAATTCATGCTACACGCTTGTGTTTTACGTCCTAACCTGATTATATCTTGCTATGTCATTGAGGACAATTCTTCCTTAATTGGTCCTCAGTTCCTCCATCAGTTTATTTAAAAAGCTCCCAGTATGTATATGTGTTATGGTAAAAATAAATATGCCTTATATCAATCCTATATAATTTAGTCCCTCAATTTTTTTTGATATAGTGCAGTTTAAAATTTCATGACTGATCCTGAGAACTTTTAGAACATTAGGTGCAAGATAATTGCCCACAACATGCCCTCTAATAATGAAAACAATAGCTGCAACAGAGTGCAATATCATTGAAATATATCATTTCCTTGAAAAATGACTGTTTTGAGGCTTACGGAAGGTATTAAATCAATCTATACCTGCAGTATTGAAGAATTAATTTCTCATTATTTTCTATTTGCTTATTTTGCTTTGTTTTCATTCATATAAATAGTAGGAGAGAAAAATCTTCAATGACTTCCCACTGTGTATGAAATAAAATATAGGCTTCTTATCCTGGTATCTAGAAATCCTACAATTTGTGCAACGGTTTGAATAATTACCTTGAATGTATCACACTGGCACACACAAACATGGACCCCAGGGTGATAATCAGATATAGCTACTATTTACTGAGAGCTAAGATTAGGGATTTTAAACTCTTTCAAATACTTAGTGTTAGCCTCTACCCTTTTTGCAGATTAGAAAATAAGCTCATAGATAAAGAGTAAAAGAATAATGCACAGGAAATGTCTGAACTAGAATTCAGACCCAGCTGTGCCTGATTCCAGAGCCTATCTTTCTTTCAAAATGCTGCTCCAAAATTACATCATTTAATGAAAACTCAGAATCCATATTTCATTAGTCATGGGACATATTTCAGTCTATATTAGGCAACATATGTTGGCAGAGACCCATGTCTTGGTTCATGAATTGGCTCTGGAACAACCATATCTCCAGCTGTTATACAGGAAAGAATCTTCTGGTAGATTTCAAGGTTCAGTTTACTGCAATCATACTTTCTTCTTCCTAGTTGGCAGTGTTAATTTTGACTATAATGAATTAAAAGAGATAGTGGCTGAAAATTTGCTGACCCTTATTATTTCTATGATCATTTCCTGCCATCCCATAGCATGGGCATATCAACAAAGGATTCCCTAGGTTAAGTGCATTATTTAGGGATTTAGCTACACAACCATAGGTCCCAGGGAGCTGGGACAAACCATTTTAGAAAAAACATAACTTTATTAACATGGAGGATGCATCCAATGGTCTTATAGAGGGACAGTGATTCTATCATGCAGGCACCATTGTAGTCTTTTATTTTAGGATAATGCTATTCTAAGATTATGTTCCACAGCCTACTTTATAATACTACATTCAATAATAGCAAAGCTGAGTCCTCTAGGATCTTGAATTTCTCTTAAGCAGAAGTTTTAGATCCCAAATCTATATACATTTAAGGAGTTAATGTATGGATTTTATAAAATTTAGAATATAATTCATGGTGAATCATGGCATACATATATTAAAAACCATTTGAGGGAAAGGATCCATTGCTCTTATTAGATGTTCAATGATATCTTTTGATTCACATTCCCCCCAAATGAAAATCACTGCCCAAAAGTTGATGTAGAGTTAATACATACTTGAATTTGATTCTTCTCTTATCAACTCTAATAAGTGACAGCAAGGTGGTCAAATAAGCATATGGATATCCATCTGGATGGAGGGAAGTATTACTGGAGTCTTCATAGGAAATGTGTAATTTGGTATAACTCATTTTGTTGATAAATCTCATAGAAATATTAAACAAATCATAGGAGATATGATTTGTAATAAAACATTTGAGATATACATACTAGGCACCAGCAAGTTTTATAGAGAAGAGAAAAAAAAGACTTTTTCATCCTGCAGTTTTCTTTTGTCCTGGCAGTGATACTCATAAAACATATTCACATGATAAATGGGATACAATGGGTAAATGAGGATCCCTGATTCTTGTAATTGTATGAATTTATCAGGAGCATACAGTTAACTCCAGTCTACTCCCTAAAAATAGTGTATGCTCAAACTCCTCTCAGACAACTTTTAGTACTCTTAAGCCTTATTGTGCTGTTGTTACTGGTTTCCACATCACTTCATACTGTAATATGTCTCATTAAAGTCTTTTTATTTATACTGACTTTATTTTTATAAATTTTGCATATAGCTTCAAAAAAGAATATGAGAAAGAAAGAAGAAATTGTTCCCAATATAGGTGTCCAAATGTAACTTCCATGTCACTTTTAATTCATAGTCTTCTGATACTTCTAAACATCCAGATTATTTAAATACTCCCAGAAAGTAATAAAATATGGGCTTAACACCAACATACAACTTTTGAGTCTATTTTTCTCATTAGATATATTTTGAGTACTTTTTCATGCCAATACATTTTGCTCACAACCTACTTAAATTTTTTTTACTTGTTCTAATTAGTTGTACATGACATAGAATGTATTTATACATTTTGCTAGATCATACATAAATGGAGTGTAATTTCTCATTTTTCTGATTGTACATATTGTAGGATCACATTGGTCATGCAGTCATTTATGTACATGAGGTAATAATGTCTGTTTCACTCTACTATCCATCCTACCACAATACCCCTTCCCCTCCCTCCACTTCCCTCTACCCAATATAAAGTAACTCTAATCTTCCCTATCCCCCTTATTGTTATTTAGCATCCACATATCAAAGAAAACATTTCGCCTTTGGTTTTTTGAGTTTGGTTTATTTTGCTTAGCATGATATTCTTTAACTCCATTCATTTACCAGCAAATGCCAGAATTTTATTGAGTAATATTCCATCTGGTATATATATATATATATATATATATATATATATATATATATATACCACTTAGGCACCAGAACAGAGACCCTGAGGCTACCAGAAGGAAAAGTAGGCCCAAATCTTCACCATGTCAGCCTAGGATCTGACTTCCTTAACAAGACCCCTAAAGCACAAGAAATTAAATCAAGAATCAGTAAATGGTATGGACTAAAACTAAAAAGCTTCTTTTCAGCAAAAGAAGCAATAAAGTGAAGAGATAGCCTACATATTGGGAGAAAATCTTTACCACATGCACCTCAGATAAAGCATTTATTTATCTGTAGGATATATAAAAATCTCAAAAAAATTAACAACAAAACACCAAATAACCCAATCAATAAGTGGGCTAAGGAAATGAACAGACACTTCACAGAAGAAGATATACAACCAATCAACAAATATATGAAAAAGTGTTCAACATCTCTAGAAATTAGAGAAATGCAAATCAAAACTAACTGTAGGATTTCATCTCACTCCAATTAGAATGACTATTATCAAGAATACAAGCAACAATAAATGTTGGTGAGTATGTGGGGAGAAGGCACACTCATACATTGCTGGTGGGACTGCAAATTGGTGCAGCCACTCTGGAAAGCAGTTTGGAGATTCCTTAGAAAACTAGGAATGGAACCACCATTTGACCCAGTTATCCCACTCCTCAGTTTATACCCAAAGGACTTAAAATCAGCATACTACAGTGATGCAGCCACATCAATGTTTATATCTGCTCAATTCACAATAGCTAAACTATGAACCAAACTAGATGCCCTTCAACAGATGAATGGATAAAGTCAAATTTTAATCTATCAAATGCATCTTTGCATTTATCATGTCACTTACTATCTTATCTCTCTAACTCTGTATTTGGTTTTGTGTAGCATACTCTTATGTTGTATTCCCATAGATGGCATCTAGAATGTGGAATGCTCAGTTCAAATTCACACAATTTAAAAAATATACTCGGTTTAATAATATCTGTCACAAATTCACTCCTGATTGTTTTACTGAACTCCCTCTCACTGAAAAATAAAACAATTTCTTTTCACCAAAAAGTCCTTTCTGCATTTGGAACCACATCAGCAAGTTGAAAACCAAGGTACAGATGGGTGACAGTAGCAAAAAATTTGTAATATGTTTTGTTTCTCATTATAAAATACTTCCATGATTACCATAGGTAATGTGAAAGATATACATACATATTTATAGACACAATTATGTACACGTACATATGTATACATTTATATCTACAAAAATAAAACAATCCACTTAACTACAATGCTGTAATGGCTTTTATTTTTTGGTACTGGGGATTGAATCCAGGATTGCCACTTAGCCACATCCCCAGCCCTTTTACATATTTTATTCAGAGACAAGTTCTCACTGAGTTGCGACATGCCTTGTTAATCTACTGAGGTATAATTGCTTTTAGACTTTTTGGTTCATTTGATTTGTTATCTCTCCCACATATCACTCTCTCACACACATATACACATAACTTACACACAAGTGTGGGTATGAACCATGACCCTACTAATCTTTGGTTATGTGAACCCAATAAAACTATGTAACTTTCACAAACCTCAAATTCCTAATTTGTAAAATTGGTGAAATAATTTTCCCTACCTGTTGTGAGATTTAAATGACTAAATGTAAAGGACTTGACATAGTAGTTATTATTCAAGAAATGTTAGTTATGGTTGTTATTATTATCATTGTTATCATTATCATTGTAATTGCCCCTAATATACAATACACTAAAAGTCTTCCTTAATATGAAAACTATTCATAGGACTAAAAATGTATGATACTGATGGATCCATAATGATTTCTTTTACTTCCTCTCTTTTGGGTAATTTTTTATGGTTCCTAACATTTTATGCCTGATACTGTGATTGAGTATACTTCTGTAAACTTTATTTTTGCTTCGTATCTATTTAAATAGAATAGTTTCCTTGAGGTGAGATTCTCACCTCAGTGATAGTCTTGGCTATTGTATTGGGATGACTTCTATTTTCCTCTTATTGAACCTCTTGCTAGTTGGTATCATTCTGGAAAGTTATTTCTTGTGAAGAAACCATTCTTGAGAGCAAACAGTTTTATCACTTACCATATAACGTAACAGAATATGAAGAAGTCATAACAGAATTGCAAATATCTAATTATTCCTCATCTAATTAATAGGGTCACATGAGACTGCATATAATGTCCTTTCTTTAAGTATATATGATTCTTTATATGTGCCCAAAGTATTATCAACATAGTACCTTTGGCCTAGTCCAAAAAGGTACCTATATCAGAAATAACTGATACTATAACAAAAGAGAACCCTAATGGTTCCTTATGGTTTCTTTATTTTTAACAAATTACTGTAGAAGGATAGCATTCAATGAAAATAAAATTAAAGAGGTATATCGAACTTCTGTTCAGTATGACTTTGTGAATTTATACACTCACACATATGTTCCCATTACATAATAATGACAGATTAAAACATTAAGAAATAAGATGGGCTTATTTATGCTCAAAAGTATGACAAATACTTCCAATGGGCAAAAATAGAACATAATCTCAAAGCACTGAGTTGGTTGGAGACATAGCTTTGGCATTCTAAGTGCAAAAGTAGGCAATGGAGGGTGGTTGGAAATTTGGAAGGATAAGAGGAAATAAAAGTGTTCCATATCAACAAAAGTGGAACCAATTCGAAAAGACAAAAGAAATAAACAAATAACACCATAATATGTCTATACAGTTTTGGTAATGAAATCTATTGAAAAGGCAAAGGTGAAGGAATTTCAAATTTATATCATCTTTGTTCAGAAAATAGAAAAAAGACTGGAAGAGAAGGGAGAGAAGGAAAATATATCCACAATGGCAATGACAATCAGAAAACATCAAAATAGGGGACACATTCTACCAAATTTTTAAATAAATAATTAAAAATTGTTATTTTCATATACAAATAGTCAATTGAAATATTATTGGTAACACAAAAAATACATTGATCTATAGAAACTTGATATATAAAAATGTCATCATTAGAAGTTAGTAGAGAAAATGTAGGTTACTCAATACAAGTTGTTGAATATCTATGTAAAATTTAGATTTTCTAATTAGTATATAAAACTAATTAGAGATAATTCATGATTTATATAATAAAAATAAGGGTTTTAAATGAGTAGACAATAATATAAAAAATATTAAATAACTTTCAGGTATACAGTGAGTTCTGAGAGATTTAAGAAAACCTGAACAGATAATAATACTGATAAATTCTATAATAATTTAAACATTTATATGATAAAATATCACAGACTGGGGATGTAGCTCAGTGGGAGAGCCCATGCTTAGCATGTGCAAGGTCCTGGGTTCCATCCCCACCACAAATAAATAAATAAATAAATACATAAATAACACCCCCACCCTCCACACCAAAACAAAACACCGTAAAGGCAAACAAGGGACTGAAAGAAAAAAGAGATAGCTTTTTTTGCACTATACAGGTAAATACCTAAGGTATATGATCAACTATTTCTAAGCAAATTACTAAAAAGAAAAATGAGCAAAGTCTGTGAACAGGCAATTGAAAAAAGGGAAAATACAATTAATTCTCCTTATTTGAAGTAGTTATGTTTTATACAATCACTACACACTGAATTAACAAGTACCAAACCATTGCTCCTAGAGGAATTGCAGAGTTAATTTCAAAAAAAAACCTTCAGTCAGCATTTTCAGGAAACAGTCCTTACACAGCCTTATTTCATATATTTAAGGAAACTTAGCTAATGTGTATTTCTTCCTGATAATTAATTATATTCAGTGTTTCTTTATAATAAAACACTAGCCAGAAAGTTCATAACATTTTCCTGACCCAGATAATGTGACCATGATTTACTGTGTCCTATACTTTCTTTTTCAGACATCATCTCATGAACCCACAAATTTAGTCACTTTTCAAGCTTCGTCACACGTGAAAAATGTTACTTTAACCATTTCTGGAGTGGCCTCACATGCAAAGCAAATTAGTGAATTTCCTCTTCCTTTTACTAGATGTACTGTACAAGTGATTTATTAACTTTGAACTCATAGTCAACAGCACTATAACTCATGCATTAACAAAGCATATCTAACACACATATTTTCACTATAAAATGCAGCGTAGTCTTCCTGTACTTAGAAACATTAGGCAGTTCTTTAGCATTGTGCTTGTAGGCTGTTTAGACAGGGAAATCACCAAAAAAAAAAAAACCATAAAATGCAAAAGAGCTAGGTTTGTTGTCTCATTGAACCACAATTGGAAACATATTAGATAAATAAAAATTTTCATAATTCTGAATTTGTCCATAAATGGCTATCATAGTACAATAGTCATTACAAATTAATTTTTGATAGGCAAATTTGAAAAAAATTTGCAAAATTTGAAAGGAATCTGCAAATAATAAGAAAAATATGTTAATCTTTTAAAATGATAAGAAAAAATAAAGGATAATGTAGTCTAGCTATGGAAGAATTTGGATAACTTAGGGATGGAAAACACAGATAGTTGTATGATCTTTGCTAAGATTCTAATTTTTAAGTTGAGGGAAATATTCACAGGTGTTCATTTTATTATCATACTACAAACTATCATATGTATCATTTGTGTCAATTCATTATGATATATTATGCTGTTATTAAAGTTAGATGCCTGTATAAAGTATGACAACGTTGAACATAAATGCCTACCTATAAATTAAACTACTGCATATCAAAAGCTAGAAGAAAATATTATCACTATGAAAAGAGAAGAAGGAGCCAGGTGCGGTGGTGCACACCTGTAATCCCAGGAGCTCGGGAGGATGAGACAGGAGTATTGCAAGTTTAAAGCCAGCTTCAACAACTTAGCCAGGCCCTAAGCAACTCAGTGAGACCCTGTCTGTAAATAAAATATAAAAAGCACTGGGGATGTGGCTCAGTGGTTGGGTGCCCCTGGTTTCAATCCCTGGTACAACAACAAAAAAAAAAAAAAAAAAAAAAAAAAGAGAGAGAGAGAGAGAGAGAGAAAATAAGAGGTAAATGTTTCTAGAATACAATGTAGATTCAACAAGCATTAAGAAAAAGATTTTGTAAAAAGTAAAATATCATATATATTAAAATGTGTGACTGGTTAATTCACAAAACGAGACAAAACTGGTTAATACTGGTTAATATAAGTATTCCCCACAAGGACAAGGGATTTTTGTCAGTTTTGTTTTTGCTGAGTCAATTAATAAATATTTCTTGCATGAACAAATGAATGAAAATAGTCAGCACTATACAAGTTAAATAACAATGAAATATAATTATCCTGAATCATACTACATAGGTGTAAAGATGAATGAAACCCACTGTGTTTTCTGGATTTGGGCAATAGCTGCTTTAATATACTTCTCATGGCAATCTAAATTTATTGTTATTAGCATAAAAAAAATCTGTGGCGGGGTTTGTAGCTCAGTGGTACAGCACTTGCCTAGCACATGTGAGGCACTGAGTTCAATACTTAACACCAAATAAAAATAAATAAAATAAAGGTTTTAAAAAAATCTGTGGAGGAAGCAAAGTGTATTCAATTATACTGAGAACATTAATTATCAATTTAGGATATATTAAGCTGAGATTGTCATATCATATCAGTGTAATTTCTTAGATGGTATTCTGATATAAAATGATAATTTAAAAAATAGACAAAACCAGAAGCAAATATTTTTCAAGTTGGAGTTAAGTACTTAACCAAATCTTAAAGTGAGAGACAAAATCAGTAAAATATATATGTATGTAACTAATTAAAATAGTTAAAAGTAAATAATAAAGAAGAACCTATTTATATCACATTTATTGAATATAAAAATAATTAAAACATAAATGTAAGTAATTAAAATTGATTTATAACATTTAGTACCCATTAGGATATGAATCATAAGAAAATAACTATAACTGGTTAACCAACCAATGGGAAAAAGCACATCACTGGTAGTCAAAATTACAAACAAAATCAATAATTGGATATCCATTTTATCTTCCAAATTACTAATGATTACTCAATATGGGGTCAAAGCTGGTGGTAGAACATGGGTATTACAGTGTGAATTTTTTACAACACTGTTAAAAATAATTAGATACTACATTGTTGTTTAAAATGCCCACATCTACCGGACATTTGTGGAGAGTTGAGAAAGAACTTGTACTTCAGCTGAAGGAATACAGTTAGTGGATAAGTTCTGGCTGCAGCATCTTCACAATTTGCTCCAACACTTGATGCAAGGTCATGCTTTACTCTGGTAGCAGACCAGCCATGGTAGAACATCAGGGATTATTCATTTTTGCTCAATGTAAGAAACTTGTGTGGAAATCCCAAAGTTCTTTTTTTCCCTTAATTTTTAAATTTGTTTTAATTAGTTATACATGACAGTAGAATGCATTTATGTGGGAAAAGTTACACCCAAAGTCCTTTCATTTCGACTGGCAAAGACTCTCTAAACTGTAAGGAAGTCTGAGACTCTCATAAAAATTCTTCTCTCCCTCTGTCCTTTCACATGAGTCTGACTTACATTGTGTTCTGAATGTCTCCTGCTTATCCTATGCCTTCTACCATGTATCCTTCACAAGTATTTCCCCCAATAAATCTCTTAATTTCTATCATCTTGGTATATGCTTCACACAAGATCTGAACTGACAAAACCATCAATTTTACTTCTGTGAATTTATACTAAGGAAGCATTCTCAAATATAGAAAAAGGTTCTCTCTATATAAATATTCTCGTTATTGCATTGTAATGATAAAAATATGAGAGAATTGCCCCCCAAGTTTTCAATGACTGAAAAATGGTTAAGAAAAAGTTCAGAATATTTTTAACTATAAATTAATAGTTATGGACCATTTGTGACTATATAGATGATATCTGTTATATGAAAAAGACAGTAAATAACAATACACATGTAATATGAGCACACAATTATATGAGAAAATATACAAAAAGAGAATTAAAACAAAATGGCATTGAAAATACTTAAATACAACATATTTTTGACATTCTGTGAGACCTTAATGACAATTAATAAGATGTTAATATATATTATATATTTAATGATAAATTTTATGTTAAATAAAGTCAAGAATATTTTCTAAGACTACCATTATCTGTTGTCTGAATTATCTTAATGTCCTAACAAGTACTTACATTAACTACCACAACAATTTTCCATTTCTATAATCATTGCACCAGTCCCCTGATTAAGGTTCACAACCACTTGCAATTATATTTAAAATAAATGCTATGTCCTTTCAATACTGTATGGGTCTCCTATATGCAATTGTAAGCCTACTTTTCTAGTATTATCTTTTACCACTCTCCCCCATATTTACTAGTTTCCAGCTGTGCTGGTGTACTTTCAGTTTCTTTAACACACCTTGGTGTATTTTTACACATTTTTGGATCTCACATTCAAATAATTTAGCTTTGATTGATTTCTTTCAGAGATTAAATATTTGGTGTTCTAAAAGTAATGTAGAAAACACTATTTATGGACATCCTATGGCATAGAGAAGGAATCTCCAACACCAAATGTTTCTGGGACGAATGGCCTAGAGTAAGAACTTCCTTTTACATCTTCTATTTCACTTGTATTCATTAATGTGCATTTTTATTCCTTGAAAAACTCTACCTTATAATCAATATTTTTAAATTACCTGTGAACTTTCTTTTTAAAAATTCCCCTTTGATGTATTCAAATAAACTGATTCAAAGGAGTAATATTTTTATCTGATGACTCTATAATCTACATGCAACATGGCACAAATCTGAGAAAAAAATGAATGATTGGAAGGATTCCTAAACTTTTAATTTCTTTGTGCTAAGTATAATCATTATCTGCTTTTAGGATAATCTTCTCAGAGAAGGGGCAGAGGTGGCAACAGCAAATCCTCGAAATCAACAGGAAGGCAGTATCACCCTTAAGAGAGGAGGATGATCCACTGACCAGGCCAGGCTGAGTGGGGAGTTCTTGCAGCATCTGGAGGATAACTCTCTGCTCTTCAGGTTGTGCTTTTATTAAGGATAAATAAATGTAAAATAAATGACTTTTCAAATATTGCATCTGTGTATTTCACAGAAAGAATTATTCATAAACCTACACATTGTATACTTGTATAAAGTAAAAAGCTACCCATTAAAAATGCTTGCTTGACTGGGAGAATACATCCACCTTTGTAATATGAATATTACATATTATAATAAATATAATATGTATATACATATATTCAGATAATGGGAACTTTATAGTAAACTATTATGTGGTCTTTCTTTTTTTGTCACTAACCTTTGATGTTGAAGTTGTTGAGGTTGCTGCTTTTCCTATCAGGAAGTAAGGTTAAATTTTCAACTATGGTAATAATTATATCCCCAGATCATTTATCTCATTTTTCCCAGGCAATTATCTCTCTCCCTTCTCTCTGTAATTTCTAAACTTTCATCTGATGTTTATCCTAAGTAATTTGTTCTCCCTGTGTATTTTTTAAATTGAATATTTCCTCTCTGCTCCTCTTTGGAAATAGGTAGATGAAAATAATGAGACAAAGCAAATGCTTTGGAGCTATTTTAAAAATATGAATGAATAACTCATAGATCTACAAATTGCTGGTGAACTCTGGAACCACAGAAAGATTAAATTCACCCAGTGTCTGAGAATTTTCCTTTGGGAAATTCTCACTTCAATTTCAAGTTAATTTTGTCTCTGATGTTTTTGCTATGTGAATTAAAAGGAATTGTTTCCACTCTAAAAAGTTCACTGCATTTGGAATCATTGCACAGTCAAGCTCCAGAGTCAAGTGGGATTTTTAGTTTTTACCTTTGTGGGCATGTATATAAGTTGGCTTTATAAGTTGTTCTTGAATAGCTCACAATCTCGAACCTATTTATCTATGTGCCTAAATTTGAATAAGACTCACCATGAAAACAAAGATAATCTCCTTTAATTTTGAAGACACTCAAATTATACTACATTTTTTCCAGGTTCCCTGTTCCTAAAAGGGTGAATATTAAGAGACTGGTTGAGTGGTGAGTTGTGGTCATTTGGGGTGTACCCTGGAAGGGTATTTCTTACCACCAGTCCTTTCCTCTTTCTCTTTGCTTCAGGACTGATATAAAGGAAACAGATTTTTCTCTGCCAAGCCCTTCCACCATGTTGTTTTTGCTTTGGAGCAAACCAACCTTGGACTGAAACCTCTGAGACCATGAGCCAAAATAAATCCTACCTCCTTTAAGTTAATTTTGTCAGGCATTTGTCACAGGAACAAAAAATTAACACAGCTGGTATAGTTTCAGTATAGGAAACATAAAGTAGGGTATGGTGAAGTATACAAATCTCTACTAAATAATGAGTAGCTCTCACAAGTTTGCTTTGGGGAACCAAAGAATCAAATTTCTTGTTTTAGAACATTCTGACATCATTGGAAAAGATAAGATGGGGAGATAATAAGTTACCCCACCTGCCACAAATCCACAAATGCCACAAATGCCATAAATTCACACTGAAGGCATGCATTGTCATGTCTTGTGGTTTCTGCTTATGCTATTTATACTTTAAAATGTACCTGGAGTTTGTTTTGATTGGTATGGTAAGACATACAAACATGAAAATGACTGTCATGAAGGGAGAAGATTTTACTCATGGTTTCCTAGAAATAAGGGGTGTAATACACAATTAAGGGTACATGGCAAAACAGCAGTGTCTGTCAGAAGGTAGAGGGAGCAGGGAAAATGTCATCAAGTCTTTATTATGGGTACCTGTCTATGCGGTGATTAAGGCAAATGGAGAGTGAACCAGAGTGTGAAGATGAGAAAAGAAGGTAGTTGCTAAGTATGGGCTTGGAATTGTTTGGTGTGTATATGAAAGTCATGTTCACAGGCAAGTTGTTTGATAACTTTAGGAATTAGTTAATCCTAGGAAAAGCAATTCCTCCTCAGTGTTTAGCAGAGTACCAGATACCAGAGCATCAAGAAGACACAAAATAAGATATAGCTAATTTGATTTCCTCAGATATTCTTTATTACAAATGAATTGACTCATGGTTCATGGTTTAATTCAAATATGTATTCTGTTTAGTGCTTCCCATTAACTGCATCACAATTAATAATGCTCCCCTTTGCACTGCCAGAGTCTTTTGTTAGTGTCCTCCTTGATTATCTATTATAATCCTGACCTAGTTATTAAGGTCTCTGTGGGTTACTACCCCAAGTATTTTTTTTAATAAGTAGAAGAAAAACTATTTTTTGGTAAAAAGTATTTCTAGTAAGAACTTAAGTACTACAATGTGACATCATTAAGACCACAAAATTATTAACAAAACAACTTCAGAATAAGGAAGAATAATTGGCAGTTTCTTACTAGTG
This sequence comes from Sciurus carolinensis, assembly GCF_902686445.1. Lineage (NCBI taxonomy): Eukaryota > Metazoa > Chordata > Mammalia > Rodentia > Sciuridae > Sciurus > Sciurus carolinensis. The sequence continues at coordinate 122,855,800 of NC_062232.1, read as the reverse complement.
AAATAGAATACATGATTTATACACAGAGCAAGAATACAAATTTCTTTATATATCTGTGTAAATGGAAAATCTAAGCAAATAATGACATAGTTAAGGAAATGTCTAGTTCCTACTTAGCAGTAAAAGACTGAGTTAAATAATTTTTTCAGCAGCTATGACATCAAACTAGGTTATTTGTTCTGTTTGTTTTTTATTTGTAACTAATTCCTGAACTGAGAGATTTTGGCATTATTTAGGCACAGTCTTATCTGGTGGCCAAACTATACTTGAAATGTGATTAATACTTGAGAGTCAACCAACTTTTAAAACAATGAAATAACCTGGCAATTTCAATTTGAAGAACCCTAACAATATTTACTAGCTGTGATTCTAGTTAGGGAGAGCAGCTATTTGCACTCTACCAATTAAGGGATATTCTTTATGGTCATGTGGGAAAGTTGTCCTTTTTGATAACATGCCTTCACAAGCAATGCACATAATATAGTGCTTACTAGGATGACACATTGGCAAGCCTAAGATTTGACAGTGCTTTCTGATGAACTTGTATGTAGCACAACAACAACAACAACAACAATGATGTCCCATATACGGCACTCTGGTTATTTGTAGAGATGCTTTCTATAAATATTGAGAATTTACTAGATGTTAGGTACCCTATGGCTTATAAATACTTAAATTTCATCTGGAAATTACTACTAGTATTCTCCATTTATAATGAAGTCTGTCAATTTCACAATAATTTTCACCATCTATTATTTTCATTTTCAGTTCGCTAAACACAACAGTTTAGAATTTATGCCAATTAACCATGGTCCATATGGATGCCTTTATGTGCCATGTTTGTGAGCAAGTAGAGATCATGTGTGACATATCTCCTGGGTCACTGCAAGACATTTAATTGTAAACATCATCTGTCATCTTGACAATATTTATTTCTTGGTCAAAAGATAGCTGGTTTCTTTATTCTTTTCTAACCCAAGTTGGTACAGAGGAGTCTTTTGCTAAGGAACAGACTTAGTGTAAAATCATGTCTTAAAGGAAGCAAGAATCTATACGATCTGAGTTTTTTTATTAAGACAGAAAACACAAGTGATTCTTGGCCTGAAGGTGAGTCACAGATGGACAAGGCTCAGATGGCACATGAGGATACAAAAAGTGAATATGATTTCCTAGTGAGAATTCAAAGTGCATCTTGGCAAAAAATGAAATTATCCCCTATATAGTGGGGTCATTACACACAACCTTTGCCCATTCCTCCATCTGGTTTCTATGTCAAATAGTATTAATTCACCTTTAAGTGGTCTAATTCTTGACCAGTTCAAACTCAGAAAATATCTCAGACATACACTGAAATGTGCATGCACAGGTTTCCATGTGCATATAGCTTTTTGGGAGTGGATGGGGATGATATTCACATTGATGAAAAGAATAAATATGTTATAACAAAAGTTAAATCACTATAGTAGCAATTTTCCAAGTAAAAGGGTAAAAGGAATTCTCATTTTTAGAAGTCTTTTCCAATATCCTTGTTATTTTATTGTGAACATTGAACTCTTGTAATCAAAAGAATCACTAGGCTTAGTAAAAAAACTGCCTGGATAGAAAAGTGAAATTAAGAAGTGATTTAGTGTTAACAAAAATACTGGCTGATGAATCACTTCTTAAGGGAAGAACAGTTTACTTTCATCAAAAATCACCCAGAACTTAAAATGACCACATTTTCTGTTCTCTACATCATCTGACAGCTGATATATAACAATTCTGATCAAGTAATAAATTGAAGGTCATGTTACTGCTATTACTCCAGATCATTATAAAATAGAAGGTAATTAGCACAAAATAATATATTTGGTTGCATTGTTTCCAGATTCTGCTTATATTTATACTTCATTGTTGGATCCATTTTAAATAAGGTCCAAATTCACTGAGAGTCTCCTTGGATATAGGTTTCTTTCAAAAACTTTTCTATTTTCATCAACCTGAAGGGGAATATCAGTCCAGAAATACTATACATATCCTAATAAACAATTTTGAAATTCTGGAGACAATCTAATAATTATAAACTATGATGAAAGTGTCAGTTAACTGACTATAGAAGGTAGTTTGTTGATGGTAACTCGAGCAAGCTGAGTGAAGTATCTCCCCTGTAAAACCATAGCAGTCACACTCAGAGACTATGTACATGCTATGAAAAATTGGTCAAAAAAGGCATTATTTCACCACATATCATGATTATACATAGGCTGATGGTTATCATTTTTTGAATTCCATTATATGTATAGCTTTGTGCTACATACTATGGGGAAACACATGAATCAGAAAATGTACTTCCTTTTCAAACTTCCAGTTTTGTTGAATTCCATAAAAACCTATATTCTTATAGAAAGTAGACTATGAGATTAGTATCAAACAAAATATTAATAAGTATGATATATATGGTTCAAATTGAGAAGAGAAATGTTGAGACATAAGGGTGAGGAATGATCAGGGGTGACTCATCTTTCATGAATATCTTTGTTAACTGTATAGAAACAAAATGCTGAAATGGAGGATACTATAGTCCCATCAACATTTTTGAGCTAATGGAAAGGAGCAGCAGAAAGCTATCCTGGCAGTCCTTCAAATGAAAATATGCTCACTGATGACATGGTCCACCTCATATTTAATGTGAACAGATTGTGGAAGGTCAGAAGGAAAAAACGGATGACGGCAAGTAACACAGGGATGAAACCAGCTAGAGATCTTAATTAAAGCAACTCCACTTGGTTTTCTGTTAAAATCAAATGGTAAGAAGCGACATAAAAGAAAAGAAAGATTGTTTCTATAATAATGGTTACTTTAAAAAATAATGTTACCAAGAATGTAATCTAACATTAGCCTAATAGCATAGAATTTTGTCATACAACAGTATATCCTTAACAGTAGTTTTATTGAGAAACATGCTGATTTTTGTGCTAACCAAATACAAATAATGACAAGCTTAATGTTCTTCTAGATTTGGTTCTGTATTAAATAAACGCACTTGGTCAGTCATTTTTCCTTGTTAGCGTCATACTCCTGAATGTAGACAATTGAGAATGGATGTAATTACAAACTATTCAAATAGACTAGCTCTACAGAACTATTTTAAGCATTCATATTTCAATCAATAGTGCAGAAGGGAACTATGGTGGAGATATTTTGTATTCGGACTATATTTGCATATTTGTGTCAGTTGCCTGATTCAAACCAATTAGACTACAGTTATCTATGAAAACCATATGCTGTGCAAATAAAGCATACAAGACCAGTTAAACATCAAAAGTATATCATTTGCATAGTTAGAATGGAACACTGACAGGGAAAGTGTTTATTATTCAAAGAATATACTACCTAATAGAAGGTACTATCTTTATATTTTAAATCTGTATGTACTGAAGCAAATGATTACTCTTCAAATATTTGTCAATGTTGTACTAACTTGGGGCAAAGAGCATAGAAAATGAGTGATGTGTGGAGCAGAATTCAGACGACTGTTTAAATAAGCTTGTGAAAATTGTATTTCTCATAGGCAAATCAATGACAGAATGACCTTCTAAAGTTATTGGAATTTCTAATTTAAGCTTTTCTAGCAGAACTATTATTATCAAGACTTAACACAATCATAACAACAATTATTATCATAATATTTTACCTAAATTTTTTGACCTAAGTTAAGTATATAAAACATTTTATAACTTTTGTTATTTAGTTGTTTAGTTTTATTGTTTAGTTGTTTTAAACAAACAACTAAAACAATTAGGTCATCTAGGTCACTCAGGCACATCCAGACAATAGTAGATGGAATAATGGCCTCCCAAAGATGTTCACATCTTAATTCTGAGAACTTTTGAATATGTTTACTTATATGGTAAAAGGGACTTTGAAGATGTACCAAGGGTCCTTGAGATAAAGACTATCCTGGATTATCTGGCTGGGCCCCCTTTAGTCACAAGGAATCTTATAACATAAAAGTAGGAGTCAGAATAGAAGATGGGATGATGGAAGCAGAGGGGGAATGCGAGAGTATGAGTATGTGAGAGAGATAAAAAGAGGACAAAGGAAGAAGTAGAATGAGAGGAAGAGAAAGAGCAATTTGAAGATGCTGTGTTACTGGTTTTGATGAAGAATGAGAAAGCTCCTACAGAGGAAGAAACCATGAGTCAAGGAATGTGGGCACCACGTAACAGATGGAAAAGGCAGGAAAATGGATTCTTTCCTAAACCCTCCAGATTTCTTACCTCCTTAACTCTAATATATTTATTATTTTAAGCTACTAAATTTATATCAGTTCAAATTAATACCAAGACCCTTAGCATGCAAGTGCTAAGTTACCACTTAAAATGTTGGTTGCCTCCTTATATTGTGCCCTTTTAATATGCATATTATCAGGAAAAAACTTAATTAGTTGTAAGCAACATTTTTACCTTGGGGCTTTCATACATCTATATGTCATACATCATATATCTTTATGTCATCTGGTCTTACTTAGGTAGTCACTCATGTTTTAAATGATTCATCTTAGTTTGTGATTGGCATAAAATGCTAGACACAAAAGTTTCACACATGCCATTTCAAATATTTAAGAATACTTTTGCTTATGCCATATTATATGCCAGGTCATATCATATGTACTTGATTTAAGTTATATTTGTAGAGTATATGATTAAGATTAGATCTGTAAAATTGAATGTCAAGTTTAAATAGAGTCGTATTTGGAGTGAAATTATTCTTTACATATGGTTCTTCATTAACTAATGATAAATAGTCAATCAGTGTTCTCTGTCTCTCAGACTAGTAAAATAAGCAGAACGCAATAAATACTGGTTATGACAATCAGTGAAATAATCCTGGAGAAACAAAGTGCAGGAGTTCAAAATAGAAGTATAGCCTCTTCAGAAAGATCAAAATGTGGGTAAAATGTAAATAATACATGAAAAGATCCAACACATATCATTTTATCATTAATTATGACCTTATATTCATTTAAAACAATTGCTTCCTTTCTTCCCAAATCCACATAAACTATTTATTTAGTGTATTACTATGAACGATGTAAACTGCATTTTTGATGGATTTGGGTTTGGGGATTATGTTCTGTTCTTGAAACAATGATTAAGGTGCAATTTATTCCAATATTATTATTGGAAGCCTCATGTCTCACAAAAAAATTAAGTTAGTGAATTTATCACTAAGAGGATTGAAGTGAAGGCTAGATACAAATATGCTTTGAAAAAGAGATTTCTGAATTAGAGGAGAGTCTGGATTAGGGATGGCCTCTAAGTTTCCTTCAATCTTGAAAAGCCTATGATTCCCCTATATAACTAAAGGCTGGACATCATATGGACCATGCCATTGTCAGCTCTTTTGATTTGTTACTGTGGCTGACAATTTCTGCAATATCTGATCAGTATATTTGTGTAGATGACTGCATGAAAAACATTCTCATTATTCACATATGCAACAGAAGGGATTCCGTTTGTTCTTTAATTTTTGCAAGATAATTTCAGAATTATGAAATTATAACAATTACCAACAGCAGTATATTTCCCCAAGTGGAGTGAAGAAAAAGTGAGATCATTATTTTACAGTGGGAACTCAAATTTGGCATTACAAAAAGCTACAGAGTATGTAAATTGGGCTGTCATTCTCCTCTGGCCTCTCTTCTTACCCACAAGTACATTCCTCAGAGAATATATCATTTCATAGAAAATATATCATTCTGTAATCATAGGATCAGAAAAAGCTAATGGACTTTATCTTGGGTCAAAACAGTACAGTATCTCTCTCTTTCTACTTTGTGATGGAAATTCTCAGTATAAAGATGAATTCACACATCTTTGTATTCAGGACTAGGGAGCAGATTCGGAAGAGACTATGACTAATGTGGCTTGTATCTTAATGTAAAACAGTTTCTATATATCTTGGAACATCTATAATCTTCATATAATTTATTTTTATCTTTCTTCAGCACAGAGCTTTCAAATACATTAAAATAAATGAGTATACCAGTATTCTTAAGTGGTTTTCAATTAATTACATTGATAGAGCAATAACCTGGCTGTTAGAATCCTGCCATTCCCCACACCAAAAGTTTTCCACACTACTATTCATGAAAGGTTAAACTTCTCAATGTTCAGCAAATCACATTAAATAGAAAAAAGGAATATAAATAAAATCTTTGGCGGATTATTTAAACACTGACACAGTAGCAACTAAACTGACTCCAACTGCCCATGTGTGTGGAGAAGCTTCCATATAAGTGTTTTGTTTATTCTAATATGCTTTATTTGTATTGGATCATATCATGTAATATCATATCAATTATTATTGTGATTATTAGGATGCCCAAGAACTCTCTTGTTTTATTTTAGTGGAGCATCATTTAGCCTTTCACTACTGACACAAGTCTACATATGCAAGCTACATGTTAACATTAAATTTAAAATATTCAAATAAGTATTTAAATGTTAAATTTTAATGAGGGCTTTTCTTTTCCAAATTTAGCTTAAAAAGTTACTCTGAAATATAACTGGAAGGAGTGATCCACTGGGTTTTTAATTAATCATGTTTGTAGCAGAATAAGGGTAGGGTTTGAAGATGCATATTCTTTCTGTCAGTACTATGTAATAGGCAGAGATGGAAGCTAGCAGGCTTGGCCAAGTCTGGTCAGAAGAAGCCATGTTAGCAGAGTATACTGACCTCCCAAACTTCTATGCAGAAAGAAGTCTCTCTTTCTCCCCCATTCCTTCCCTTCCTCCATTCCTTTCTCAAATACATAAACAAAGGTGGGGGAATTATATTTTGACCATATATACTATTATGTATTGGAGTACAGAATTTGAAACTGAGTCTCAGGTTTAGGTATTTTATGCAAGATCAAAAACTGGTGATCTGGGAATGGTGGCACATATCTGTAGTCCCAGAGACATGGAAAGCTGAGGCAGGAGGATCTCAAGTTTAAGACCAGTCTCAGCATCTTAGTCTGAGACCCTCGGCAACAGTTGCTGTCTCAAAATAAAAACTAAAAGGAGCTGGGGATGTAGCTTAATGGTAGAGCACCCCTGGTTCAATCCCCAGTACCAAAAATAAACAAACAAACAAACAACAGTGGTGAATAGCAGAGCTAAATTTTAACATGACTTCCTAATTCCTAATTCATATTCTGTTGATAAAACATCATACCATGTAGGGGTTGTTTGAGATTGTAGTAATTTATTTTCTAAATTATATACAGCAAAATTCAGCATTTTGTTTCTTTATTTTGACAAATATATAGAGGCATTTAATCAAAACTACAACCAACAAAAAGTATAGTTTTATCTCCCCACAAAATTTCCTTATGATTACCCTTTGGGGATAAACCTTTTTTAAATCTTCATTTTGGCAACAAAAAGGGAAAGAAAGAGGGGTGATTTTTCCCTATTCAACTCCCAGAGGTACATTTTCTTGATTCTGAGGCCATAAAGAGCACATGTCCCTATAGAAGTCCCCTCCCCCCATGGAGTTTGGGGACTTGGGTAAAATCTTGGAAATAAAGAAGGAAAACAACAAGCTAAAAAGACATCATAGTACTTGTCCTTTACATTTTGACTTTCCTCTCCTGACAATCTGTGATTCCTTAGTTTTCAAGGTTCCATAGTATTTTTTTTTTGTACCAGGGATTGGACCCAGGGGCACTTAACCACTGAGACAGATCCCCAACTCTCTTAATATTTTATTTAGAGACAGGGTCTTCTTGAGTTGCTTAGGGCCTTGCTACATTGCTGAGGGTGGCTTTGAACTTGTGATCCTCCTGCCTCAGCCTCCCAAGCCAGTGGGATAACAGGCATGCTCCACAGCACCTGGCTCCAGTAGTTTAATTTATATATTCGGTCCATATATCTTAGTAGTAATCAGTAGGAGAAAGATGCTATAGTGGACTTACACCAACTTGTCTGGCATGAGAAGTCCACTTTCATTTTAAGAAGGGGACATCAATTTCTTTGTGAAATAATTCAACTCCACAAGGGCAAAATAGGTTTTACTAAAACCTAGTGTAGCACAGATGCTTTGTCAGTGATACTTAAGAATCCAAACACTAATTAAGCTCTCAGAAAAAATAGGGATAAAATGCTGATCAGATTAGCCTTATCCTGCAGCTGGATTACAAAATTAGATGAATTTTGAGATCTCTGTCTAGTCCTGAAAAACATCTTCTATTTGTCATTTGCTTTGAGGTAGTTTAGTTCAACAAAATAAAAGACCAGGTCTCTAGCATGTGCATGGGACATGGGATGTCCACAAGGTTTCAAAGAACCCTATTGTTTTATATTTAACTCCAAAGTTTTGACCTGCTCAGTTATTTCCACAGATTAATTTGATATCTGTATATGATTACAAAGAATATTGTATTAAAAAGAACACTATGCTTCAGAGGATATGACTGCCCTCTAGTGGGGGCCACCCATACTGGAGACCAAAACAAAATCTGAGCAAGAATCTGGTGAAATCTGACAACATCAAGAGTTAACAGAAAGAACACACTGTTTATTCTAAAGACACAGATCATCCTAGATGTTGGATCTTCTTTTCCTAATTTTTATAACATATTTCATTGAACATAATGTATCAAAATACTGACATTTCAATATTTAACTTAAAAAATTATTGATCTTTTATAGTATTCTACTATTTTAAAGTATGCTACATCTTTAAAAAGTTAGTATTTATGTCTTAACACATCTTAATTTTGACTAGCCACATATCAAGTATTTAATAGTCATATGTGACTTGTTGCTACCACATCGGAAAGCATGGTTTTATCAGTTATAGCTGTTAATGTTTTTAAAAGATTTTATTGCATATAGCTATTACCCTGAAATATCTTATTAGATTGTTATATTTCAGTTAGTTACATGGCTTTTAGCTATTGACAATATATGATCTATATGTTAAAATGGTTTTTGCTTCCATTTACATATCTAAATTTTTATTATCTTTTTTGTTTTTGTAGTCTGTTGCATCAGAAAGGATGAACCGAAAGGATCTTTATGGCTCTCTCTTTTTTATTTTACTGTGGTAGGTAAACTTTATCTGTGATCTATCCTCTTAACAAAATTTTAAGTATATGATACAGTATTGTTAACTATAGACACTGTGCTGTACAGCGGATATCTAGAACTTATTTATCTTAAGTAATTGAAACTTTAAACTTGTTGAACACCAAATATCAAACTTCCCCTCCCTTCAGGCCCTGACAACAATTATTTTACTTTCTGTTTCTATAAGGATATTTTAGATAGCTGATTTAATTAGAATTATGTAGTGTTTGTCCTTCAAAGACTGGTTAATTTCACTTAATATAACACCCTTTGGGTTCACCCATGTTGTATACATAGGAGCATTTCCTTCTCTTTTGAGACTAATATTTAATTGTACATAGCTTATTTTTTTATCCATTCATCAGTGGACATTTAGGTTATTTTTATATCTTGGCTATTGTGAATAATGCTGCAGTGAATATGGGGGCACAGATACCTTATCCCGATTTCAATTCTTTTGCATAAATATCCAGAAGTAGCAAGACTGGATTAGATGGTAGTTATATTTTAAATCTTGTGTGAACTTCATATTGTTTTCCTTAGTGTCTGCACCATTTTACCTTCCCACTAACAGTGTATAAATATTTCAAATGCTTCACATCTTCACCAAACTTGCCTTTTGCTTTTTGAACTTGTATTGTGAATTAGACAATAATATTGAATCTCTGTTATCATGGTTATATAAAAGGTAACTTAGGGAAAAGGAAATTAAATATTTGGAGGTAAATGAGCATTGTGTGTGTGTGTGCCACTTATTTTCACAAGATGAGGGAAAGAGATGAAGGGTGAGAGAGAGAAAAAGAGAACTGTGCATAAATCATGGGATAGAAGGTAAATAATTGGAGAATATTCAGGATTTTCTTGTATTACTCTTGAAACTTTTCTGGAAATTTGAAATTAGATCAAACTAAAATGTTATCCCAAAATGCATATGGTGATATGAGAGCATGTAATAGAGAGGCCTAAAATAATTTCGGGGCTAAGAACACTTCCTGAAGAATTATTCATGGTCTTGTCCCTTTGGGCCAATCATAAATCCTGGATGTTCATAGCCCTCATTTTGTGTTTCTAAAATATTCCTGAAGTATTTTCACTTTTGGTTTGTTGCCAACTCTTGAGATGTTGATACAGAATGAATATTTATAGCTGCAAAGTGAAAGTGGTTTCAAGTAGAATGATATTTCTATGGAAGTACACTTTTACTCAGAAGAATTTTACTTCGTCACATCATACTCAATACTAAAAAAGAACACGATAGATTCGAGATTTTACATCTTCCTTGTTTTCTAACTTACTCTCTGTACCTCATAAGGTTTTTTTTTTCATTACAGCATGATTGATGACTCAACCTCACTAAAATATGCAAAGATGTGCAGACTCAACTTTGAGTAAGTGGCAGAACCTAAAAAAGTTGTCCTGACTAATAAGTAGGTTGTTCATTCACTAACTCCTCCCAGGATCTTTATTGCTATAGTTCAAACACTGTTCCAGAAGATGTGGGGGATCAAAGAAAACATGAAAGAAACTTCAATTAACAAAAATGACAGTCTAATCAGAGCTGTGTGTGTGTGTGTGTGTGTGTGTGTGTGTGTGTGTGTAATACAGAGCAACCCCAGTTAAGGCAAATGGGGATCCCTATTATGAGTTTGAGTTGGCATGGAAGTCTGCTTTGTCCATTTGTTTCTTAGAAGGCAATGTTGATCTGGCTGTGACCCTGATAGCAGACAGCAGATACTCTTATAAGAGAATGTAAGAATTGCTCAGAGTGTACCATTGAAGCATTCTTTTCTGCTAGACTAAAATATTTAACATTCTAAAGCATAACACATCTTCAATCTGAGATAATTCAGGAAAGGAAGCATCTTGAGTAGTGGGGAGAATATTGTCAGCATTTGAGAAGAAACCAAAACCTACTTCCAGGCTTGCTCAAGCAATCTTTTAATATTGTAATAGTTTTAATAATTATATTGTTTTTCTAATTCTTATTAAAATGTCAGTCAGACAGAACAAATATTTCAGAAAATGATTCTTATTCTATATTATACACAGAACCAGAGGTAATTCTTCAAAATTATCATGAATCAGAAATATGATATGCTCCAAGAAAAATTGTAATAAAATATGTTAGATATTGAGGAGCTAAAATACTGATTACATTTAAAAATCAGAAAATGTAAATCAAGAAATAACCTATTTAGGTTTTTTGAATTCATATTTAAACTAAATATAAATAATTGTGTCAGAGACTTTAATAAATTATCATATTCATCAGAAAAAATCTGTGAGAATATATTATTAACTCCATTATATGGGTTGATAATCTGACACACAAAGCAGATAACTTCCCAACATCCAATAGTATGTAAAATACATATACAAGTAGATATAGCTTCTTTCTCTTATGAAAATATTCTTTAATTTAGTGAAATACATTTTTTTCTGGTTTCTCAGCAAGGAAAATTTGCATTATTTTTATCTTAATTTTTTCCCAAAATAGAATAAAACAGACAATAGTGAGTGCCTAATTGATTTATTTTATAATTATGCTATTTTGTTTACTTAATAAATAACCTCTGATTTCCATTTCATCTCTTTATACATTGTCTTCCCAGAACTCCACTGCTTTGGAAAAAATTATTTTTATTTAAGCTTCTAAAATGATAAAATTTCATTCTGGTTTATTGGAAAAAATTGCAGCTATGGATTTTAGAAGTCTCACAGAAATCATTAAGAAATCATACAGAATGAGAAAAATGATTGAAACCTTATGATAGTGAAATTGTCATAATTTTCATAAAGAATTCAAAATACCATATTCTGTAGACAATAATCCAATGTGTTTGACAATAATAATATATACATATTTAATGGATTGTTATAGACATATCTTGAGAGTAATTGGAAAGAGGTGTAGTGAGCATTAATGGATGCTTATAACAAACTATGATAGAAAACCTCATTTCCTTTGTTAGGAAGACAACTGCATTGGATGACTAGGGGTAGGTACAGACTGCTAATGCAGGGTGGAGTCTAACTCTTGTCATCAATATCCCTGACTTTGTATTCTATCTATTCCATGGACTGCTGCCAACTTTAATGCCCTACTTTCAATGCATGGTTTTCATAATTCCAATATCAACAACAAATCAGGAAAGAAGCATAATATTAAAACTATACCCAAATTAGGACTGTAGATAACACAATTTGTCCAAACCAACCCCAAAGGAGTTCATTTGACACAGAAAATTGCTTTCTGTTCCTTTGCTTGGGTGGGGTAGTTCTGATCAGCATTAATTTTATGAGTTATGTTTTTTAAAAATTCAAGATAATTTAGAGATTTATTGACTCTGGAAGCTTTGATAGTTTTCATCAGGAAAACCCTGCATCTATATGATCTATAATTGCTTTTCAGAGTGCTGTAACATTTCTAAATGAAGACTTGGTTGTTAATTAACATGTGGAAATAGGAACAATTTTATTTTCTGCATATCCAAATTATTTTCATTGTAGTCTGTGCTGCAATTCTACGTGAGAAAGGAATTGAAACATTTATGAATGTCTTTAAAGCTTGTAAGCAACTCATTATTCTCATACTGTGGAGAATGGAATTGTAAAATTCCTAAATCTGTAACATCATTTTAGAATCTTGTCAACTTTCCCACAAGACGTTATAGAATTACTGACAATTCCTATGGAAACAACTTCTATTATTGTAGCATTAAAGTATTATACTGACAGAGAAGCCCATTATAAAGCCAAAAATTAATGTTGGAGGACAGGATCACCATATTCTTATAACAGACTCTAAAACTAGGATTTCTCACTATATTTGCTACTTTAAAAACCTTTAAAATTGTTACTTTAACCTCCAGCTATAAAAATGAGGAAAAACACAATATTGAGAAAAAAATAAAACAAAGTAAGTGTCTATAGTTCGATGACCCAAAGATGAAACTGAAAAGATTTTATGATTTTCTACAGTTGTGTGTACTTGAATGTATTACATGCCTACATTTTAGCAAAAAATGGGAATCCTACTTTGTAAGTTTTCAATTCACAATACACCATCACCTGTTTCCCATGGCATTTGATATTCTTCTGAAGTATTTTTATAGCTACATAGTTGGTATATGTTCAAGGAGATATCTTAGGTTTATGATCTAACTGAAACTGTAAAATGCTGTATTTTGATTGTCTAAGTAACACTATGATTTAATTCGCTGGAAGAGATTTTTTCTTTTTTTTGTTGTTGGAACCTAAAATACTTCCCCAAAATATACTTTTAAGTTAGTCCATAACTTACACATAATTTTTGCCTGTCATGAATTTTAGCACTAAGGCACAAAAGACCATGAAGCAGATAAATTATCTTTGATAATAAAAAATTAAACATAATTTTTCTACTCAAATAATCTGACAGACAGTATATGCAATCCAAGTGTTCCTGACTGCACTGTGACCTTTCTATTTATAAATAGGATAATTCAGGTGTATAAACTTTACTCTTAATGTAATCACTGCCATTTCATGTGTATCAAGGAAATAATTTCTCAGTCATTATTATCCATGCCATTTACATATATTCTTAAGTATATTTGTCCTGATTAGAAAAATCACATATTTATGAATAAGTGATAAGAATAGACTTGTTTCTAAAATATTCAGCATAATTTGAAATATGTTCATTTTGGCCCTTGCTACACAATTTGTTCAAAAACATGGAATATTTTGAAGTATCAAAATGTAAACATACCCTTTGATCTGTCAAACACCATAATTGAATAAATGTATGGAAGTAGTTTATTTGAATTAAAAAAATACAATTATCTATCCTCCTCACTCTTGCTCTTTCTCTCACTTTTTCTCCCTCTTTATCTCTCTCTCTCTCTCTCTCTCTCTCTCTCTCTCTCTCTCTCTCACTCATTCTCACTCTTGCTCCTTCTCTCTCATTTTCTCTTTCTCTCTCACCCTGTGGGCAGACACTCTGCCTGTCCACTTAATAAAATCTCTTTTGTGAAAAGAAATACAATGAAATAAGAGGTATTTCATAATGAAATGAAAATTTAGTAGTAATTAATTACTAAATATTTATTTCACTTTATACCCATAATTATTATAAACACTAATTACTAAGTTTAACAAATAAAAATAAACATTTGTTAAATATATATTGCTCAATATTTCTGTGAATGTGTATGTGTATATATGAGCAATGCATGCAATGATGTTTTTATATCCTTCATCTGGACAAGACAATGTGTTGAACATATTTAGGATCCCCCAACAATCTCTGCAGTCAAGAACAACACTATAGTATATAGCTTTCCTCAAAATATTTTTAGTCTTAATAGTAATTGGAAGTAACATTTAATAAGCATTAACTATATAATGATTACAATGTGCAGCACTTCAGATTTAACTTCACAATAATTCTATAGCAACTCTTAGCAAATAAGATCATCACACACACACACACACACACACACACACACACTCAAAGAGTGGAGCGTGATGGCAGTAAAATTTGCTAACAATTGTCTTGCCTCACATACACCAAACAGAACACTTATTTAGTAACAAGTTACCTTCACAAAAGCTAAGGAAACCAGATGAGAGACCAGAGTGCCTGTGTTTTAGAATAATGAAAAGGTAAGTTATATTGAAGAAGGTATGAACAGAGTTGCCTGTATCATTCCTTCCTCAATCCCAAGCAGCTCAGCATGGAGATTCCTCCCACTTGTAAGAGAGAGAGGGAATTAACTATAGACCTCAGACTTGAACCTCAGGACCAGGCTGCACACAGTGAAACTCAGTGCTTGGCACAGACCCATAACCACTCTCTTCAGGTCAATATCTCCAGACTGAGTCACTATAATTTCATTAGGCAGTTGACCAAGACACTTTCTCCACCATTCTCCATAAACCCTAGGAGGTAGAGAAGGACACCACATGCTGAGTTGCAGAACTGAAGACTAGCATAGCATTTTGTCTTGAAGCTCAGTATACTGTGATCCCACTATGGTGAGAGCACTATAATGAGACTTGGCACTAAATAGAAAAGAAACGTCCTTACATCAGGTATACTCTAATGGAAAAATGGAATAAGGAGATAGAAGAAATTAAACAATCAAACAAACATTTTTAAGCTGAAAAATACACTACAAAATTTAAAATGTGATAGAAGGTATCAATAGCTGAACTTGCCAAAACTGAAGAGAATTAGTAAGCTTGAAGACAAGAACATTAAAAAAATACACAGTCATAATATCATCCTTTTATGGCTATTGTGTGGATCTACACATTTTCTTTATTCATGTATTCACCTAGGTTGGCTATATAACTTCATATAAAGTGAAATAAGCCAGATTCAGAAAGTCAAGGGTTGCATGTTTTCTCTCCTATGTGGAAGATAAAGAAAAAAGGCATAAGAAAGGATATCATGAAAATAGAAGGAAGATCAGTAGATAAATGGGGGACCAAGTTGTGAGGACAGGAGAGAAAGGGGAAGAACTAGGGAATGAATTTGACCAAATTGTACTAGGTGCACACATGAATATACCATGGCGAATTCCAGTTTTTATATAATTCTACAGCTTTAATTGAAAAATAAGTAGAAGGAAAGCACAGAGTAGAGGAAGGGGATAGGAGGAGGGAGGATGAGAGACAAGGGGGCAGTACTTGGGATTGAAATGGAGAAAATTATGTTATATGCATTTATGATGTGTAAAATGAACCCCACAATTACATATAACTATAATTCACTAAAAATTTTAGAAAAGAAAAAAGAAAATACATGGTCAGAGGAGAGAAAGGAAAATAATGAAAAGAGCTTATGAAAAATTTATGAAAGTATTAAAAGAGCATATAATCAGTGTAATGGGGTCCAAGATAAATGAGATAGTCAAAAGGGTAGAAAATTTAAAGAAATAAATTCAATGAAAAAAATAACAGAAAGCTTTTGAAACCTAAAGAATACTTATATCCAGGTACAATAAGTTCATAAGTCACCATTCTAATTTAGATTAACCAATATACTACAAGATATCTTATATTCAAGGACACAAAGGTGAAATATAGAAGATTCTTAGGCAGAAGAAAAAAGAACAAATAACGTATAAGGATATTACAATTCACCTGACAGCAGATGTCTCAACAGAAAAAGTATATAGGCCAAGAGAGTGGCATGAGATTTTCCATAGTACTGAAAGAAAAATCCTGCCAACCAAGAATATTTTACTCAGCAAAAGTATCTTTTATAATAAAGGATCAATAAAGGTATTCATAAATAAAGTTGAGAGACTACATCTCTACCAGATCTGTCCCACACTAAATGCTAAAGGGATATCCTCAAACAGAAAGAAGAGACATTAATGAGTAAGAAGCAAACATAGGAAGGTATAAACTCACTATACAGACAAATTCAGTATGCTTTAATTTTATAAACATGGTATGTAACTTCAATTAGTATGAAGAATAAAAACAATTTAAACAATAATAATTACATTAACATGGTAGGAGATTAACCTTGTAGAAAGATATAAAATGGGGAATCAAAAAGACCTAAGAGACACCTACCAAATGTTCAATCCAACAACTGCAAAACAGACATTCTTCTCAATAGCATATATAACATTATAAAGGATAGATTATATAATAGGCCACAAAACAAGTCTCAACAAAATTTTAAAAATGGAAGTCCTATTGAATATCTTTTCTGACACAATTCAACAAAACTAGAAATCATAACAATAAAATCTTTGGAAATAAATTTTTGAAATAGCAACATGGAAATTAAATAATTTACATTTGAATAACCAAGACATTGAAGAAGAAATCAAGAAGGAAATTAAAAGATTTCTTGAGAAAAAAAAGAAAATGAAAACACAGAATACCAATACCTATGGAATATAGCAAAAAGAGTATCAAGAGGAATGTTCATGTAAATCAATGTCTACAACAAAAAGGCAGAAAGATCTTGAATAAACAACATGTGGCTATATCCCAAGGAACTAGAGAAACAAATCAAATCCATGATAACAACGAAAGAAATGATAATGATCAGAGCAGAAATTAAAGAAATAGTGACTAAAAACCCACAAAATAAAGATGTGGTTCTTTGAACCGGTAAATAAAATCGACAAACTCTTAGCAACAGTAATCAAGAGAAGGAGAGATAAGACTCAAATTCAGAGACGAAAGGGAGACATGACATATGAAGACACAAAACTATAAAGGATCATTAGAGATCTTTATGAGCAACTATATATCAACAAGTAATATTAACTGGGAAGAAATGGAGAAATTCCTATGCACAAACACCTTACCAAAATTTGATTATAAAGAAATAGAAGACCTGGAAGGACTGTGATGAGTAATGTGATTGGATTAGTATATAACATCTCTTATCAAAGATAAGGCCTTGATCTGATGATTGCACTTCTGAGCTGTATCCCAATCTTAAAAAGAACTCATATCAATTTTTCTCAAATTAGTTCAAAAACTTGAAGAGGAAAAATTCTCATAGTTCATTCTATGATGCCAGCATTACTCTGATACCAAAATCAGAAAAGGACACAACAACAAAAAAGAAAGATAAAGGCCAATATTTTTGATGAATACAGATGCAATAGTCTTCAACAAAAATGTGAGTTAAATATTTAAAAAATATTCACATTAAATAATATTCAACTTAGCTATACTGAATTGTGCTGCTATAATCATTGATGTAGCTGTGTCACTGTAGTATGCTGATTTTAAACCCTTTGGGTATAAGCTGAGGAGTGGGATAGCCAGGTCAAAAGGTGGGTCCATTCCAAGTTTTCTGAGGAATCTCCACACTGCTTTCCAGAGTGGCTGCACTAATTTGCAACCCCACCAGTAATGTATGAGCATATCCTTTCCCCACATTCTCACCAACATTTATTGTTACTTGTGTCATTGATTGTTGCCCTTTTGACTGGAGTGAGATTAACTGTCAGTGTAGTTTTAATTTTCATTTCTCTAATTGCTAGAGATGTTGAACATCACAATAGTTAAGTTGCAGAACCAAACTAGATGCCCATCAACAGAAGAATGGATAAAGAACTGTGGTATATATGCTCAATGGAATATTACTCAGCTATAAAGAAGAATGAATTTATGACATTTGCTGGTAAATGGATGGAGCTGGAGAATATCATGCCAAGTGATATAAACCAATTTCCCCAAACCAAAGGTTGAATGTTTTCACTAATATGTGGAAAGAGGAAGAAGAGAAGTTCAGTGTATTAGACAAAGGGAAACAAAAAGAAAGGGAGCAATAGGACTAGGAAAGACAGTAGAATAAATCTAATATAATTTTCCTATGTATATATATATATGAAAATACCTAAGTGAACCCCACCATTGTGCCTACCCACAAAAATGATGTCCTAATTAGAATAAGATATATTCTATGCTTGTATAATTTTATCTAAGTGGATTATACTATCATGTATAACTAAGAAGAACCAATAAAATGACATTAAAAAGAAAAAAATATTTAACTTGGTCAAATGGAAGTCATACCAGGGATGGAGGCTCAACATATGCAAATCAATACTGTGATACATCACATCAACAGAATGAAAAACGAAAACTGCATGATCATTTCAATTAGTGTAGAAAAGGCAGTTGATAAACTTTAACATCCCTTAGTGATAAAAATTCTCATCAAATTAAGTATAGAAGGGATGCCCATCAACATAATAAATACCATATGTCTTGCCCACAGCCCAATTGTGAAAGGAGAGTGTGGTAGGTGGAAGACAGGATAAAGAAAGTATCCAGAGACAATATGCGAGACATATGGTTTTTCTGGGGAAAGTTTACAAGGGATCAGAGATTGCTCTAAGAAGAGTTAGTGGCAACAGGCTCATAGATAGCCCCTCTGTCCCTCATGGTGCTTTTCCAACAGTGCCTCCTATCCCTTACAGTATTTTGTCCAGTGACAGTCAGAAGGATGAGTGACACACACAATTTTCACATTGCCCTCAGTTCTGCACCAGTCTCCACTCAGAGAGGGTTTTTATATGTGAGGCTATGGAAACAGAGACATCATTGGCATTAGCTTGCTTTGTTTACTTATGTGACCAAGGTCGAAAGGGTCCTAAGGAGTTGAATGATGCTGTCCTGGTGTACGTGTAATGAAGTAGCTTTGTATAGATAACACTAACTTGCCCTAGTTCCCAGTGTGCACAAAAGAAAGCTACTGTCCTTTAAGATAATACATATCTGAACTTTCCAGCCTACGCTTGCTCTCATTGCTCCCTTAACTTGACTAGGATTTATGAACAGAAAAGTGGCACTCAGGAATATTGTGTTTACTATTCCCCTTTTCTTGAGGGATGATACACTCCACCCTCATATGCCTGAATGTCCTTACAATATTGTCATGTCTATCTTCTGCAATGTTCTTTGGGTTGTACATCAGGATGTAGGTCGTATCCAAATCCCACAACAGCAATGTAAAGAGCAACTGAATGTAACAAGCTCTGCTACAAAAGTACACAGACTGAATACAACTTTTCTCAAGGTAGTATGAAGACATTGTTACCAAGCAGAAACAGGATCAATATAGTTTACCTAGAGCAGTAATATGGGTTTATAATGTATGTAGAGCAGAAGATATATTATGACAATTATCAAGAATACATTTGGAACACTCAGCTTTAATGAGGGCACTGCAACCTCCCTGTGCTACAGTTAGTATATCTAGCACTGTTGTACTATAAAGTACCATGTTCTGCATTTGGGCAGTTTTGTCACTAGCAGAGTTCTGGCTCTGTATTATTTAAGGTAGCAGCAGTGTTTAGCTAAAGACTTCATCTGGAACTCAATGGCAATGTTTGTTGCTTGAGGACAAAGTATAACAAGTGGATAAAGTCACCAGGCTGTTCAAATCACTATATATTTAGCTTTTACCAGGTCCCATTTAGTAGGACTCATGGGTGAAGAGGGAAGTATGCAGGATGATATATAAGGTCATTTCCAAGTGCAATGGCCACCTGTGAGTGCCACATGTCCAGAACCACTCTCACGGGGAGGAATAAGCCCACATATGCATTGTTTAACTTTGCCATCCTAAGTAGTCAGTGTCATTGAGTACGTTGGTTAGACTATATTGATTATCAGGGGACCAACCTGTATTTAAAGAGGGTCAAAAGGTGTTATTGCCTTTGTTTTTATCCATACAGAGAGGAAATTTACTTTTCATTTCCACCCGTGTTGCACTTAGTCACTGAAAACTGTCAAAACAGCGTGTTCCAGGAAAGACTTAGCCATGGTCATTTGTTCCCATGCCAAATGTAAGACACAATATTTTTTGTCTTTAAAAGAAGGAAAGTTTATATTCATGTCCATAGGGCAATTGTCCATGAGCAGAGGGTATTGCTCCAGTTTAACATTTGCTTCCATTGCACCAAAGCGGCTGGATGAAGACTCCATAGGTATTCAGTGGAGGACAGGAACAGCTCACTGCACAGCCACCTGTTTTGTTCCACACCTTTGCAGTGGTACCTGTCTATTCTGAAAAACAGATTAGCTCTAAGAATGAAATGTAATGGGTGCTAATATAGGAAAATTTTGATTATTCAACAATAAATACATAAGCAACTTGATCAATTTGAGAGAGAATAGTACCAGCGTGTAGTCCATCCTAGGTTTTCAATACCACATTTCTTGTCCCAGTGGTCCCTGTGGTTTTTGTGAAAAAGAGTATAAACTTGGTAAAGTTGTTACAGATCTTAATAAAATGACACAATATTCCTTGGAAATTAAAAGTCCTAATAATTTTTTCTATGTCTTATTCTTAGTGTCTTTGCCCATAGACCTAGGAACCCATACTATCAAGGCCATATTTGCCATTCCCTAAGCCAATAGAATATATGTATCCTCTTTGGCAGGTCCTGTGGCAGCAGCAACAGTAAATTATCCTGTGTTCCCACTCATGGAGTGCTGGTGTCCTTATCAAGCATCATCACTTGAACACAGGGAGTGTCATCAGGTTCTTGTGTTGACCTCAGGCAGCTGCTGAGGTGTGAACTATAGTCATATTAATTGCTAATCCTGATGGCCAAACATAGCCACTTGGTTTACACTGCCAAGAACCCAGTTTCCATGTTTAGTTCTTTTTTAATAGGCCATTTATTCATGGAATTAATTCTACTGTAGCTGGGTTGTAAGGTAAGTTGAAATTCCAATGTTTATCCAAATTCTTAGTACATTATTAAACCTTGTTTCCAGTAGGGTTCCCTGGTCATTACCTATGTCAATAGGGTGCCACACACACACTGCCAAATAATTGAAGTCTATGTGTGGTTGCCTTTTTTGAGGCCCTTCTGCATGTGCCTGTAGCAGTCCAGCATGTGTGTGTGCATACACAAGAGAACCTGCAACCTTTTGTTAGGGGAAAGGGTCTGAGGAAGTAAACCTGCCACTATTGTGCAGGTTGCCTCCCTCAACCTCTCTACTTCATCACATGAGGTACTGGCTACAAATTCTTCACGGGACATGCAGAGTAAGAGGCATACACATACAATGTCTATGTGTCTGGGTTGGAGTCCTTACTTCTTTACTATATGCTAGAGAGAGTTCTTTCTCTTGTGGCATGTATTCCTATGTAGCCAAGCAGTCATATCTTTAGCTGGCACATCTTCCAGTCATCTAACTTTAGATAGGCTGTCTTCTTCCTGATTGCCTGGTTGGGGAGCATGGCTGTGTACTGCCACATGATACACAGTCAGTTCCTAATGTGGCAGTTGTTTCCAAATATTTTTCTATATCTTTGTCCCCTTACATTGCCCTGACCAAGGTTCTAAGGAAACTCATTTATTGTGCTGATGTTGGCACAGGACACACTCAAAGCTGCCATCCCTATTCATGGTAAATATTTACCTTTTAGTTTAGCAAAGCAGCAGACTGTGGTATCCAAATTTTTATCAGGACCCCTCACATGCTTCCTGCTCCAGTTTTAACTCATCATATAACTGCTTACCACAGGTTTGGGCCTGCAGCTCTGCCTTTTTTGCTGCCTACACTGCCATGAGAAGGGACCATCCTAGAGTTGCTGTTTTCTTAGATAGTTCTTTCTTTTTCTTTAAACCAACAGTATTTCCCCTAATCCTTGGGTGTCTTGGTGACACCACCATACTCAAGTTGTGACTTGGAAGCATTCATAATAGCTGTCAGCCCTCTACAAACAGAAGTGGAATGCCACCCCAGGAGTCCTCTCCTCAAATATTTCCCCTTCCTAACTGCCATAGTCACCACACTCATGCAGTTTCTTTGACTTTATGCTTGACTCACCAATTGTCTCATTCATAGCTCACTTGTGTTAGGACATGGGGTAGGTTGTAGGAAGACCAAAGAAAGTTCCCAAAGACACTATAGGAGACTTATGGTTTATTGGGTAAATCATACAAGAGATCTCCAAGAAAAGTTTTACAAGACTGCTCCAAGAAGAGTTCAGTGGTGATGGGCTGACAGATGGCACCTTGGTCCTTCATTGTGCTTTGCCAATCAGTGCCTCCTATTCCTTACAGTGTTTTGCATGGGGACAGCCTGTTGGAGCAATGACATACACCCTTTCACTCTGCCCTCAGTTCTGCAACAGTCCCTATTCAGAGAGGGGTTTTATATGTCAGACTATAGAGGCAGTGTCATCTCAGCATTAGCTTTCTTGGTTTGCTCTATGACTAGCCTCCCAAGGAGAAACTGTCCTAGTGTACATACAAGAAAGTAGCTTTTTAAAGATAACACTAACTTGCCCTAGTTCTCAGTGTGCATAAGAGAAAGCTATTGTCCTTTAAGATAATATGTATCTGAACTTTCCATCCCAGACTTGCCCTCATTATTCCCTTTATTTAGCTAGGTTTTGGGGAATAGAAAGGAGGCATTCAGAGCCATGGTGTTTTAATGTCCCTCTTTCTTTTAGGGATGATACACCATATGTGAACAACTAACATCATTGTGAATGGGGACAAAATGGAAAGATTTCTAAGATCTTGAACAAATCAAGGATGCCCACTGTCAATATGGTATTAGAAAACCTAGTCTTAGCATTTGGGAAATAGAAAATAAAAAGGGCAATCAAATTGGAAAATGAAGAAAATCAAATCATTACAGTTTGATGACATGATATTATAGAAAATACTATAACACTATATATACTATAAAAAACACTCAAAGAGTCCTATAGTCTTACTTACAAGTAAATCCAGATAACTGCAGACAATGGATTTTCTTCAAAGGTGTCATGAACATGTGCTGCAGAAAGACTAGTACTTATAATAAATCATGCTGAGAAAATTGGGCATTCACATGCAGAATAATGAGATTAGAGCTGCATCTTTCACCAGCTACAATTAACCCAAAATGGATTAAAGAAACAATTAAAAATAGTATGAGATTTAAATAGACATTTCTCAAAAGAAGACATGTAAATGGTCAAGAGGTGCATGAACAAAATACTCAACATCACTAATCCTCAGAGAAATGCAAATGAAAATCACAATGAGGAATCACCTCCCCTGACTAAGAAGAGATATTACCAAAAGAGTGTAAAAACACATTGTGAAGAGGGTGTGGAGAAAAAAGAACACTTGCACACTGTTGGTGGGAATGTAAATTATTAGAGCCATTGGGGAAACAGTAAGGAGTTTCTGTGAAAAATTAAAACTAGAGTTACCATATGATCTTCCTAGGAATCCCACTTCTGTGTACAGATCCCAAGAAACTAAATCAGTATGTTGAAGAAACCTCTGCTGTTCCATGTTCATTGCAGGTCTATATACAATAGTCAAGATATGGAAATAATAACATTAAGTATCTATCAAATGGTAAATATGTGAAAAAAATGTGAATTGTGTTTTCACATGGTGAAAGTAGGCAAGGAACTTGCTGGTCTTCTTTTATAAGGGTACTAATCTCTCATGAACTAATGAATTCCTAAAGGCCTTATTTCCTAATACCATCACATTAGGTGTTAGGACTTCAACATATGCATTGGGGGTGGCATAAACACTCAAACCACATCAAATCCCTTGCATTCATATACTTTCACATCATATCACCAGCACAATGTCAACCCTGACCAATGTTACCCAACACATTCTTTGCCATTAATTCTAGGAATTTTAACAAGGCTGAAGAAAACCAAACAACTCAGCAGGTAAGTGCCATTTTGAATACACCTTATATTATCTGGGTGTGAGGATTGACAGTTAATTATTTTATCTTTATTTCTCATGTCTTCCTTTCCCTCTCAATTTTCTAATCACTTCTAGCCTGTGGCTCTTATCTGATGGACAGAGCCAGGCACTTTCACTTGTACCCTTGACTCTATTTCTTTTCCATTTCATTTCATTCCATTTCTCTGGCCGTCAAATAATTTTCCCTTCTTCTTTATACTTTTTATATTTTTCTCTCCTTATTTCAATCCAAAGACATTTTCATGCTTCTTTTAATTCAACTTTTCTACTGCACTTGACACTGATGATCCACCCATCCTTTGAGAAATGTTTTACTGTCTTGTCACACATTGACATCATACCACCCAATTATGCCTTCTAGTTTCCCTGCCTCTTAAATATAGGTGCTTAGCAGGGTTTCAATCTTGGCCCAATACTCATTTCATTCTTCTGTGTGTAGGAAATTCTATCATCCCTTTTGCTTTCACTCCAACTATAATTCTCATTACTTCCACGCATCTGTATTTCCAGGCTTCAGTCTGTCTGGTGAATAATTTTTACTACATAAAGTTTTCTTTGTCAGTAATTTTCTTTCCTTTTCCATTGGGGGCATATTAATTATACAAACTAGTGACTTTGAATATGGTGTATTTGTACATGCATATAACATAATTTGATCAGTTTCACTCCTGGTTATCTCCCCTCTTCCTTCCCATGTATCAATTTTCTCTACCCTGGTGATGTCCCTTTTATTTTCATATCATTTTTCCTTTATCTTTTCCCTCTCTAGCTTCCACTTTTGAGAGAAAATGTACAAAATTTGCCTCCTTAGTCTATCTTATTTTCCTTAATATGATGCTCTCCAGATCCATTCATTTCCTGCAAACGACATAATTTCATACTTGTTTATGACTGAGTGAAACTCCATTGTGTTTTACTCAAACCACATTTTCTTAATTCGTTCAACTATTGAACACACACACCTAGGCTGAGTCCATAACTTTGCTGTCAAGCTTTCATTACTATTCTAATTCCTGGATTCACTGAAGAGAAACTAATTTCCAAACTTTTATGCTTCCTTCACATTTACTTCATTTAGTCACCAATTTCTGAACATTCCATCTTCTAAGTATTTCTCAAATCTACCTCATCCTCTCCATCCCTGCTAATGTCATCCTACATCATGATCTCATTGTCTCTTTTCTAGACATGAACAAAACTTAACATAATCTCATACTTCTGTTAATTGAGCTTAATCATACACTTCATGTCATGCCAATGAAAAGTTTTCAAAATGTAAGTGACATGGTAAAGTTGCAGTATAGGAAAAACTAATAACCATTTATGTTTATAGTGTGGAAAATGGAAAGAAAAGGACAGGAGGAACAGCTAAGAGGTGCAGAAACCTAGGTCAGAGATGAAAGCCTAAATAAAACATTGAGAGTAGGACTAGAAAGTAAGAGGCAAATTAAAATCTCTTTTTTGAGATCAGAAAGTGGTGACTGATAGAAGACATGAAGTAAGTAACTTTCATACTGCCAATCATTCAAGAAATTAGACTTTATGCTGTCTTCCTTTTCTGCATTTCCATTCAACATCATTTACTCTCCAATAAGGCCCCACACTACTTGGTATACTTACAAATGATGCATCCAATTTAGATATGGCAACTCAACACTTCCCTCTCAAAATGTAATCTCACATCCCCTTAATATGTTCATACATATCATATCTGCTATTTAATTCACCCTCTCAAGTATTTAATATTTAGCATGAATTAGGCAATGTGAAAGATCAAAGAGGCATTAAGTATTGTCTCTCAAGTACTGTCTCTAAGAAGTTGTTACAAACCAGGACTTTGACCATTCCAAATATTCTCCATACCTTGGTTTGTTAGTTATATAATCTTCCCATGAATAAACTATGAATGTGAATGCTGTCAAATGTCATTTTTGCTCTTTCAGCAAAGCAATATCTTCTGTTGAGTGTTGACACTGTGCTTGGCCAAGTTTTTTATATACGTAATCTTAATACAAAAACCTAAATATTGGATATTAACTTTTCTTGAAGAGTGTTTTAAGCATATCACAGAGAGACTAAATGAATTGCCAATGTCATATTAGCTAGTAACAACTATTGTGACTTTGAATCTAAATGTTAATTAATTTTGTCTACTCCTTCCAAAAGGATAAATGATCCTTTTATTTGTAGTTTGGGAAGAGGATAAAGGCAAAGGAACAGAATTAAGAAATAGAACTGTACAATTATATGTGATCATTTCCAAGTCTACATCACACTGCTTTTCAATATAAAGTGTTTATAATACATTATATTTAAAATAAAAATATGTTTTTGTTTTGCTTTTGTATTGCATTTTTTTTCTTTTAGTTATGGGATTTAAGATTCTTTGTAGGTGATGTAAATATTTACAAGTTTTCAATTGTTCTAATTCTTTAATAGTTTTCATACTCAATGAACATGTCTGTATTTTCACAATTTATTAATTTGCATTAAATAAACCAACCTCTGTCTTAATATAATTGCTAAAGTTCTGGTAATTGTAGGTAGTTTATGAACCCATTTTCAGACTTGGCATTTTTATTGATTATTGTAATTATCTTTAATAACAGGTTAATTCCTCCTAGAGCATACCTGACATTTTGATATATGTACCTTTCAAGGGTTTAAAGTATCATCACATTATAGAGTTTGAAGAGATCCTATAGTTCAACTAAATATATTACTTAAATTTTAAAAAATCACTATTCACACCATACTATATAATTCAGAACACAACTCATACAATGAAATGAAGAATGTTTTCTATTAATACCCATGGAAGGAAAAATAATCTTTTTAAAAAATTAGCTAAAAAGAAAATAACTCAACAACAAATAGAAATATTGGCACTCACTATACAATAAGTACTATTCTGTTTACATGTATAAACTCATACAATCCTCACAAAATTCCTGTACTGAAGATGCTACAATAATTATTGCATTATTCCTTTTTTACAATTATTATTGTTATTATTCCCATTTTATACCTATTTTCCTGAGATACAGACAGATGAAATGAATCTGTTCATGGTCACAAACTAGTGATGTCAGAGATCAGAGTTTATGCATTTAATGGCTACCTTATCCTTTCTTTATTCTGGTAAGAAATCATCAAAACAGTTTTTTTTTCAGTGATTGAGTTTGGTTTTTCTACAATTTTCATTCTTTTCTTCAGTTTTAACAGATGATTTGAATTGTATTCAGAAGTTCACAGAACTTTATAGTCAGATTATTCTACTCGACAAAACAAAAATCACATAATATCTGCCATTAATATATATAATACATATAATATATACAATATATTTTATTATATAATTATTACATAATGAACATTATTATGTTGTGACATAATTATTACATAATAATAACCATTGTTATATAACAATTATTATATAACTATATATTATACATAATATATGATATATATCACAGGATATATACATTCTAAACTCAGAATTTTAAAGTTTTATTTTTAATTGACACAATTGCACACATTTATGGGAAAAATGTGAAATTTTGGTGCACATATTCCTTGTCGAATGATCAAAAAAGGGTGATAAACATATCCATCATCTCAAACATTTATCATTTCTTTGTATTGGGAATAGTCAAATCCTCTCTTCCAGATATTTTGAAATATACAATATGTTACTATTAACTATAGTGTCCATACTGTGCAATAGAAAACCAAAACTTATTCCTTCTAACTGTAACTTTGTACTCATTGATGAATCACTTCCCATCTCCCCTCCCCTCTGGTTATCTCTATTCTGGTCTCTACTTTTATGATACCAATAGTTTTAGATTCCACATGAAGAAATTCTACAGTATTTGTATTTCTTTTTCTGGCTTATTTCATTTAACGTAATGTGGAACTTTTTTAAAGAATAAATTTATTCTTACAATTGGAAATGCATAGATTCTGCTGTGAGAGAAATCAACCTCGGTCACTCTGCCTCACTCAGTGCTTGAGATGAATATGCGTCATTTCTTTAGTCAGCTAAATTTCTTTTCATAATGATATGCTGCATTGATCAGCACTGAGAATATTTATAACCCACCTCATTTGAACAGAACTATTAATACTCCTGATGGTTCGACAAACAGCATTAATCGTTTTAGTGTTGACATATTGACAAAATATGTGGAAAAGAAAAATATAATCAAAGACAACCAAATTACATCTTTCAACTACTCATGGGAGAAAATAATGTTAACATAACTTAAAGTTTCAAAAAGGATTAACAATCACACTGGTGAGAAGGTACCCAATAGAAACAGTCCAGTCATAAGTTAGTAGTAGATACTGGCAATAAAATAAGATGTTCCAGTTGAGAATATTCTTTCATCCCACAATGAATCATCAATTTTAAATTTACGAAAATAAGAGCATAAATTTGAAGTTTGCCTTATTACACTGTATTGGTTTGCAAAGTCAGAGACTTAGTTAGACAGGGAGATCCTTTACAAGTTTTCCATAGGCTAGGGAAGCTTCTACAAATGATAGTATCTTGCATTACAAGTGTGAAGAAAATGTCTACAATATGTTTTTTATTTTCATGACTAGATGATAGAAATTATAGACACTGATTTTTATGAAGCCAAAGTCAAAGCACATTGTAAAATATAATCAGAGGATATAAAATAATTTAATATTTATGTGTACACATACAAGAATTTATACATTCTGCCTATAATTAGAATTAAAGATTCTAATTATAATATACACTAAGCATTATAAATCCAATGGAAGTGTTGCTTCAAAATTACACTTATTTCAATACTTTTACCAAAGTTCAGGGCAAGTTTGAAATGAATGATTTGGAATTTTATTGGAAGTCCATTCAAAGCCAGTTGAGAAACTTGGTCTCATTAATTATTACATGCTATTTTAGAGCACAATATTTGTCATTTTCACTTTTTATCAATTTCAAATTATATTTTAAATTAAAAGAATTATATTCACCTGCAAGTGATACAAGAATACAAAAGTGGTTACAGGCACATAGAAGACACTAAATTACTGTTTTATAGATAAATGAATGAGTGAGATACAGACATAAGAAAAAACTCGAGTGAAGTTCCAAGAATTATTTGAGCAGTAGCTTCACCATTGAAGTAAGTTTATGCTCTCCCATGTGGAATACTTAGAAGAGGATGACACTTATTTGGATGGATGAGTTCGTCTTCACATAATAAAATCAATCACCTTATTTTTAAGTCACACTTCATATATCCAGAGTTTAACTTCTATTCCAAGACTTCTCAGAATTTGAATTTATTCAAATTTATTTTAAATTCAGAAAGGAAATTTAGAATTTATCCACCTCTCTATAAATAATTCATAGGGACTAGAAATAGATGTAATGAGTTGAAGTTGGGGAATTATGAGTGAAAAATTATTTAACACCACTTGTTTTCATAAGCAACTGGAAAATAACAGTAATCTTTTTAGTTCTTTGTCAATTTTTAGGACAGGTGTCCTATTGGCAGATTGTCATTGTACTTATGCTACCAGGAGGTCTCCAAGATTTTTCCGTGTAGATCATTAAGGAAAAACCAGCAAACACATTAGCCTATGAATTAATTTTAGTACAGTGAACAGGAATTTTTGGCAGTCTGTCTAATATTAAGTACTACATTTGCTTGAAATTTTCCAATTTCCAACCAACTAATTGGGTAAAATATATTTTTTGACCAGGGCAAAACAAAACACAAACAACAACAAAAGAACAAATATACAATGACTGGGTTGAAGCCCTGGAGTTCTGCCAATCCCAGGCACATAGTAAAATGAAAAGATGAATGTTTTAGGAGTTCAACTACTAGGAGATCCTGAAGCTAAAGTTTATATATTTTAAGACACTTTATTGTTTCCATGACTCCTTCTACAAGGTACACGAGAATATTTCAGGTGAAATAAGTAAAACAGAGTCATCCTTTCTCTTGCAGTCAGTTAAAAGATTCAGTATGAACAAGTTTCCTGGTTTCTGTTTATAGCTTATCCATGATCTCACAGTTTTGGATAGTAAGAGTACATTGTTCTTACGAAATCATGAAGCCTGCTGAAGTCAGGGTCTGTTTTCCTACTGGTTAATTTTGAAGTAAAAATTAAGTAACTAATACAAATTCTGATAGCATGCTGAATTGTTTTTTTTATTTCTTTCTGATTATCTTTTAATATTCAATTTTTTCACTTATAATTTAAAATTTATTTCCTTCTTCTAAGGATATATAGAAACCAGGGTTTTGTCTTAATAAGGAAATGGCCATTTTTATTTATAAAGTTTAAAAACACACAGAAAGAAAACATGAGGAAGTGGCTGGTCCAAAGTTCATTAACAATTGCAACTGGAATTGGAATATATTTGTCCTAACACAGGATTTCCCTAGAAGCTTGGTAGCACTGAATTAAAAATCAAGGGATTTGAATCCTTGTGTCTTGTATTTTGTTGGTAAGGCAAAAGCATATCATGGAGAACTGAAGACAAGATTCTGTGAGATAATAAATTCTCAACGATCTTTTAGATGACGTATTACTTAAGCCAGTGCTTTGAATTTGATAGTACATTAAAAAATGTTAAGAAGTACTGCTTACTCACCTTCTTACATTCATCATTATATTCCATTCTTACTATCTCTGAATTCATCTAAGCTTTTATCATTCTTGCTTGAACATTTAAAGATTAAATGAATTAATATATGTAGAGTGCTTAGTATAGTGTCTGACACTTCATAACTCAATGTACTGAGAATCAACCATGTGCATTACAGGAAACAATTAATTAAATATATCAAATGGCAAAATCCTTAAATTACACAGAAACTAGTGGGAAAGACAGAAACAAATATGTGCATTATATGGCAGATAATAGCAAGCACAATAATAAAGGTACAAATGAGGATGGGAAGGGGAAGGGAATTTAACTGTTTTATTACACACTCATTCACTTATTGACATTATTTGACTTGCATTTTCTCACAACTTTTTCAAATAAGCTGCATAGATTCTCCTTTTAGCATTTATGCAGCATCTTATAGTATACAATGTGTTTGTACATGTGCAGTGTGGTTATTATAACCATTACAACAGTCTCATGATGGATATACTAGCGTTATCTTATTTTTATTGTTTTCACATATTTGTTGCCCATCTGTATTAGTGGTAATTAAAACTATTTTGAGATTTCATCTCACATCAGTTACAGTGGCACTTATCAAGAGTAAAATAATGATAAATGCTGGTTAGGATGTGTGGGAAAGATATATCCCTATGTTGTTGGTGGGACAGCAAATTAGTACAATCATTTTGGAAATCAGTATGGGGGTTCCTCAAAAATGGAACCCCCATATGACCCAGCTATTGCACTCTTCAATATCAATCCAAAAGAACTAAAATCAATATACTATAGTGGTACAAACAGATCAATGTTTATATCAGGTCAATTTACAATATCCAAGTTATGGAACTAGCCCAGTTGCCCAACAATAGATGAATTGATCAAGAAATTGTGGTATATATACACAATGGAGTAGTACTCAACCATAAAGAAGAATGAGACTATGCCATTTGCTGGTAAATGGATAGAACTGGAAAATGTCACACTAAGCGAAATAAGCTAGACTTGGAAAATCAAGAGTCAGATGTTTTCTCTCATATGTTGGAACTACAACAACATAAGGGGGAAAAGGTGTGGGGGAAGATGTTACATGAAAATATAAGGGTGATCAGTGGAGTAAAGTAATGGGATTGAGAGGGTAGGAAAAGGGACAGGAAAAGGGAGGAACTCGGAATGAAATAGACCAAATTATGCTATGTATGCACATGAATATATCACAGTGCATTCCACTTTTAAGTATATCTATAAAAAACTAATTAAAAAGCAATAAATAAATAGAAATAAGAACAGTAGAGTAGAGGAAGGAGAACAGGAAAAGGGAGGAAGACAGGAAAAGAGGAAGCACTGGGGACTAAAATGAAGCAATTATATTCCATGCATGTGAAATATGTGTAAATAAACTCCATTATTATGTATAACTATAATACACTAACAAAAATATGTATGAAAATTAAATTTTCCTGGTACATGAAAACATAAAAAATTACATATGAATGGAGTAAAATGATTCAAGCATATCCATGTTTATGGAAGCTCAAAACATGTATATTTTGTAAAATATTTAAATCAAACATATATATATATGCACAAAAAATATATTATTATAGTGAGAATTTTCAAAATCCTTTCTCTTAGCTTTTTGAAATGCATAGTACATAAATTTTTTCTATTGTTACCCTACTATGCAACAGAACAACAGTTCCTTGATTCTAACTAAATGTAACTAAATACTGATTAATCAATTTTTCTCCTATCCTCCTTCTCTTCTACTCTCCCCAACCTCTGGTAACCACCATTCTATTCTCAACTTCTATGACATCAACTTTTTAGGTTCCATATATAAGTTAGATAATGTAGTACTTCACTTTCTGTGCTTGACTTATTTCACTTAACATAATGATCTCCAGTTCTATCCATGTTATTGCAAATGCCCTTTTGTTCTTTTTAATTATTTTTAGTAATATATAGACACAATGCCTTTATTTTATTTATTTATTTTTATATGGTTCTAAGGATCAAACCCAGTGCCTCACACATGCTAGGTGGGTGCTTTACCACTAAGCTACAACCACAGACCAGTCTTTTGTTCTTTTTATGGTCATATTATATTCCATTGTATATGTGTACCACATTTCTTTATTCATTCATCAGTTGATGGATCCTAAGGTTGTTTCATTTTCCTAGATATTGTAAATAGTGCTACAATATACATGGAAGTGCAGATGTGTCTTTAATATACTAATTTCATTGCCTTTTAATATATTACCAGGAGTAGTATTGTTGAATCATATGATAGATCTATTTTTAATTTTTTGAGGAACCTCCATACTGTTTTACAGAATGGCTAAACTGATTTACATTCCATGCATGGTATGCAAGTGTTCTCTTTTCTCCATATCTTTGTTAGCACTTGTTACCTTGTTTGTTAGTATCCATTCTTTGTCTGAGTGGGATAATATCTCAGTTTGGCTTTGGTTTGAATTTCCCTGATGATTAGTGATGCTGAATATTGTTTTCATATGCCCATTGGCCATTTGTTGCTTTCTTTTGAGAAATGTTTCTTTAGGTTTCATTATCCATTTTTTATGTGTTTTTGTTGAGTTTTTTGAACTCCTTATATATTCTGGATAAGAACCCCAATTGTCAGGTATATAGTTTACAAATATATTTCCCATCATATAGATTGTATCTTTCTTACTATTTTTGTTTTATAGAGAGAAAACTGAAGTTTGGTCAGGTGTCAGAGGTGTTCTAAGGTCAAATCTAGAATGAAGAAACTGTTTGACAAGGTGATAATCACTGGCCCACATAACTGGTTAGTAGGAGAAGCTCAGTTTGAGATCATTATTTTTAAAAGTGTGTTCTAGACAATAAGTCCGCAAAAGGGATATAATGATATATGTATCTATTCCCCCCCACCTTCTGGTACCTGGAATATTTGTTAGTATCTACCAAATAATCTACTGCATAGGACATTTTAGAAGAAGATGGACTTGTATTGGGTTGAAGTGCTTTTAGGACCTATCTTTATAGCTTATAAGTCTTTTTTCTTTCTGAAAACAAATTTATTTATTTATTTATTTTTACAGACTACATTTTGATTTGCTGTACACAAATGGGGTACATCTTTTCATTTCTATGGTTGTGCATGATCATACCATTTATGTAATCATACATGTATATAGGGTAATGATGTCTCAGTCCACCATCTTTCAAACTCCTCTCCTTCTCATTTCCCTCTACATAATCTAAAGTTCCTCCATTCTTCTCTCACCCCTCACCCTCAAACCCCCATTATATACCATCATCCACTTATCAGGGAAAACATTCAGTCTTTGGTTTTTTGGGATTGGCTTATTCATTTAGCAAGATATTCTCCTGTTCCATCCATTTATCTGCAAATGCCATAATATTATTCTTCTTTATGGCTGAATAATATTCCATTGTGTATATATACCACAGTTTCTTTATCCATTCATCTATTGAAGGGCATCTAGGCTACATTGTGGAACAAAGCCTTTTCTGGCATCCAGTATAGGATTTACAAATAAGAAAAATGATGACAATTGATATTTATGAAAGTGTTTTCAAGAAGACCTTGGCAAATACATCATTAATTTTACTCAAGAAATTCACTATTCCTCATTTAGTATTTATATTAAAAATGCATTCTTTTAGAGTGAATTGTTTTACATTTAATAGTGAGGAAATATTTCAAATCAGCCTCTTTTTTGGATTCATTATTATTAGAATGCCAGAATATATTCAAGTATGGCATTGCTAATCAGTATGAATTTCTCTGCCCTTGTCTTACTATAAGTTCCACAATACATGTGGTGGGTTGATGTAGGAATAATTAGGTAGGTAAACTAATTTTTTTCAAAGAGTCAAATAAATTAAAATTAAGGACCAGTATTGTGGAAGAAAGTACTAATATTGAAATTACCTTCAATTTAGAATATTCTGACATTAATTTAATTCAGATGTGCAAATATACTTGAAGATATTATATTGTTGCTAACAATGTAGAAGTAAATCTTTCTATCTGATGTGAATATATAGTATTTATGAAAGAAATATGGGACTTCGATTGTCCACCAAAACTTAGTTCAATTATGCATAGCCAGAAATTTATACATGAACATTTTAGTAATAATTATCTTTTAAGGGTCATGTGACAAAACTGTTCTCAATCCCCTTCAAAGCGTGATGATGCTTTCTCTATGAATAGAATATATTTTTATACTTCTTTGGTTTTGGCCTTGACCATGAGACTTGTTAACACCTATTGAATAAAAGTAAAGTTTCAATATAACAGCTCCAAGTTGAGGCTTTAAGTGTCATTGTTTATTTCTGCGTACTGTCATATGCTCATAATAAAAATATTTCCATGTTTTGGAGAGAAGAATAAGGGTAGAGACTTATTCATAATCATATACCTCATGAATCTTCAAATCTATAAGAACTGTGAATAGGATTCTGTTCATTGTAGTTGGTATTTTCTCAGAATTTTTTTCTGAGTTTATTTGTGTACCATGAAAGTAATCAATGGGAGTAAAGAAAATCTGCTGAAGATACACAAGTGGGTCACAGTAAGTCATCTTTTCTTACACATTGTATATAAAAATATCATTTGACTTAAGATGTCATTTAAGAGAAAGATAAATAACTAGGATTAGAAGGGAGGCTGCACTTTGATCCTTTGAGATCATGGTATATCTCCCTGGCTACCCATCAAGGATATACCTGTACTCCATATCTATAAATTGACGTATTCCTATGTTGTGATTACAAAATTTTAGGCCTACAGCTTTGACATTTGCATCTGGGTTGTTATCTTTGCTCTAGATTAACTTCAAAGTACTGAAATTTACCCCAGAAGATCCAATCTTGGACACATGTTTTATACTATATTCTATTATTCAAGACTGAAAAACAAAGAGAAGTCAATTTGATGGTTTTCTTTTAAAAACCACTTTGTCTTTGTACATAGACTTTTCCTTATGTGGTATCATATTTTTGCAATCGCCTAAATTTAATTTGCAGGGAATTATAATTTTTCATTATTTTCTACAGGTATTTCTCATTACTGAGAAATGCAAATATGGTTTTGCTTGAAACCCCTGCTGAAGGAAACAACACTGGTATTGCTATTCACACCATTACGAGTGACCTATAGCACTAGGCAGAAGCAGTTGCATAGAAACTATTTAATAAAATATTTTCTCTTAATAAGAAATATGGGGCAAGAATAAGATATGACATTAATTTCAGTGTAATCTCATTCCCATCCAACTAAGAAATGGTTAGTTTCAATGAAGAGGAAGTATGTTAAGAGTGGGGGGTTAACCATCTTTGTAATCTAGAATACTGGTAATTCCAAGCCTGTGTCACACATGTCACTGTGGAAAATAAGAAAGGGGAAATCAATAGCTAAGTTTGACTCCCTACTTTAACAGAATAGTTCTGAAATTGTCTTTATAATATGTGCTTGATAATATTTGGTTTTAAAAAGTTCCTCAGGCAAAACATAATATTTTTAAACTACTTGGCAAAACAATGAGCACGGATTTTTAAATCAGACATAGGTTTCAATACTGGATATGAATATGTAACCTTGGACAACTAACTTAACTCTCTGGTATAGAATGAATGTTTATATTCCCCTTACAAAATTCTCATGTTGAACACTAATCCTTTATGTATTGTTTTTGGAGGTAGGACCTTTGGCAGGGGATTAGATTTTAAGGGATGTACCTCATGAATGAAATTAGTACCCTTGTAAAAAGGAAGACAGAATACTCCTTCATTCCTTCAAACAACTGGAGAATGGCTATGTATGAATTAGATAATAAGCCCTTACCAAATACGAAGTTTGTCAGTGATTTGATCTAGGAATTCTTAGCCTTGAAAACTATAAGAAATAAATTACAATTGTTTATAATCATCACTCTATGACATTTTTTGTTGTAACAGCATGAATACACTGAGACGTTTTTGAAGCTTTGGTTTCCTTCTCTGTAAAATATGCAGACTATTCACATATTTATTTTCAGGCTGTTTCAAGTCATGCATCTTACACTTAAGAATAATGTATGCATTTCATGTATTAAGTGGTAACATTTGCATTTATTGCTATTGTACAGAATAATACATTTTATATGATCTTCATTTTAAATATGTCAACTGATGATCATATGAAAAGCATAAGACCTATTCATTGCCCTTGAGAACTGTATAGCTTTGTTGGTAAGATGAGATATGGCATAAAAAATCAACCAAACAAGAAGCATAGGTCAAGAACTAAATGATTTGGATTTCCTTAGAGAGGAAGGAAAAATCACCATTAATATGTCCAAGCATTCTTTTGGCATGAAACTGTGTATGACCACATTAAAAACACTGTCCCCCAAATTGAGAGTATGAAACAATTACTAATTTATTTATTACAACACAACATCTCCATTTAACAGGGAGAAAATGAGTGCCAAGGGCAAATAGCCATAAATGGTATTCCGAAAAGAACATATGCGTTCACTCTAGATTCTCTGGTATAAAGCCATACAATCTTACCACTTTCTGACATGCTCAAAGCAGAAAAATAAATAGAAGAATCCATTTTGATTAATTAAATTGCACTAACTGAGGATAGGCAATATGAAAGGGAATGGGATGTGCAACACACACTGTCCATGATATGAATACTGTTAGGAAAGGTCTAATAAATGTCACTTTCGTGGTCTCCATTCATTGACTCTCCAGATATGGTAAAAATGGTAAGATAAGTGCATGAAAGAAAGAACTTTAGGGGGGCGAGCCAAGATGGTGGACTAGAGGGTGACTGCATCTCCTGTAGCTCCAGAACCCAGGATTCAAGAAAAGGAGGCATTGAGAGACTTGGACTAAAATAGAGCCACGGGTGAGTCTTGCCCACAAGGTGAAGCTCGGCCCAGGCAGCAGGCCTGCACAGGGGGCAGCTTCTCAGAGCAGGGCAGGGCAGCTAGAGCCTTCTCCAGGTAGCCCTGATCCTTCCGGCGGCGGGCTCCTCCCGCACAGCCAGCTTCTCGGAGCAGGCCCCCCAGTGAGAGCCTTTCTGCACAGAACCAACTCCAAGTCCCAGAGCCAGCAGTGAGCTCCGGCCTGCAGGCAGCTTCAGGGACCAGGACAGGGCAGCTAGGGACTTCCACAAGCAGCCCTGCTCCCTCTGGCGGCAGGCTCCTTCCACAGCCAGCTTCTTAGAGCAGGCCTCCGGTGAGAGCCTTTCCGCACAGAGCCAGCTCCAAGCCCTGGAACCAGTAGCAGGCTAGAGGCAGCTTTCTTCAGAAGCACTGCATTATCAAGTTCCTCCAAGACTTTAGGCTACTGAAGGCTGGGAGGTGATACACTGGAAATCTACAGGGACCCTATAAGTCAATAGAGGAAATCTGCAATATCTCAGAGTCCCACTGACAGCTGACCAATATGAGAAAACAAGGGAAGAAAATGTCCCAAACAAACCTAGATACTATATCAATAAAACCCAATGACAGCACAGCAGAAGAAATGTCAGAAAGGGAGTTCAGAGTGTACATAATTAAAACAATCAGGGAAGCAAACGAGGAGATGAAAGAGAAAATGCAGGCATTAAATGATCGCACCAATCAACAGTGAAAAGAACAAATACGGGAAGCAAGAGATCGTTTCAATAAAGAGTTAGAGATACTGAAAAAAAAACAAACAAAAATCCTTGAAAAGAAGAAAACAATAAACCAAATTAAAAACTCCATAGAAAGCATAACCAATAGGATAGAAGACCTGGAAGACAGAACTTCAGACATTGAAGAGAAAATACTTAATCTTGAAAACAAAGTTGACCAAACAGAGAAGATGGTAAGAAATCATGAACAGAATCTACAAGAATTATGGGATATCATGAAAAGGCCAAATTTAAGAATTATTGGGATTAAGGAAGGCTTAGAGAAACAACCCAAAGGAATGAACAATCTATTCAATGAAATAATGTCAGAAAATTTCCCAAATCTGAAGAATGAAATGGAAAACCAAGTACAAGAGGCTTATAGGACTCCAAATATACAAAATTACAACAGACCCACACCAAGGCACATTATTATGAAAATACCTAACATACAAAATAAGGACAGAATTTTAAAGTCTGCGAGAGAAAAGAATCAAATTACATTCAGAGGCAAACCAATAAAAATATCAGCAGATTTTTCAATCCAGACCCTAAAAGCTAGAAGGGCCTGGAACAACATTTACCAAGCCCTGAAAGAAAACAGATGCCAACCAAGAACTTATACCCAGCAAAACTTACTTTCAGATTTGACGATGAAATAAGATCCTTCCATGATAAACAAAAGCTAAAGGAATTTACAAAAGGAAAGTCGGAAGTACAGAACATTCTCAGCAAAATATTCCATGAGGAAGAGATGAAAAACAATGATGAAAATCAGCAAT
Source organism: Sciurus carolinensis (assembly GCF_902686445.1). Classification (NCBI taxonomy): domain Eukaryota; kingdom Metazoa; phylum Chordata; class Mammalia; order Rodentia; family Sciuridae; genus Sciurus; species Sciurus carolinensis. Next base: position 122,816,351 of record NC_062232.1, on the reverse strand, counting down.
GGGAGGAACTAGCCTAAGAATAGCCAAATAAAGGAGAAACCAAATCATGTCAAAAAACAAAAATGAGTCAAATGACTGGGAATACAAATCATATCACAATAATAACCCTGAATGTTAATGGCCTGAACTCATCAATCAAAAGACATAGACTGGCAACTGGATTAAAAAGAAAAATCCAACAATATGCTGCCTGCAAGAGACTCATCTCATAGAAAGAGACACCCATAGACTAAAGGTGAAAGGATGGGAGAAAACATACCATGCACACGGACACAGCAAAAAAGCTGGAGTATCCATCCTCATTTCACATAATGTGGACTTCAAGCCAAAACTAGTCAGAAGGGATAAAGAAGGACATTACATACTGCTTAAGGGAAGCATAAATCAGCAAGACATAACAATCATAAATATCTATGCCCTGAACATTGGCTCATCCAAGTACGTCAAACAAATCCTTCTCAATTCCAGAAATCAAATAGACCACAACACAATAATACTAGGCGATTTTAACACACCTCTCTCACCACTGGATAGATCCTCCAAACAAAAATTGAATAAAGAAACCATAGATCTCAATAACACAATCAACAATTTAGAGTTAACGGAAATATATAGAATATACAATCCAACAAAGAACGAATACACTTTCTTCTCAGCAGCACATGGATCCTTCTCTAAAATAGACCATATTTTATGCCACAAAGCTACTGTTAGCAAATACAGGAAGATACAGATAGTACCTGTATTCTATCAGATCATAGTGGATTGAAATTAGAAATAAATGACGGAGTAAAAATGAGAAACTTCTCCAAAACTTGGAGATTAATAATTCGCTATTATATGATGAATTGATAACAGAAGACATCAGGAGGGAAATAAAAAAATTCTTAGACGTAAACGAGAACAAAGACACATCATATCAAAATCTCTGGGACACTATGAAAGCAGTACTTAGAGGAAGATTTATTTCATGGGGCACATTCAACAAAAGAAGTAGAAATCAACAAATAAACAACTTAACACTACAGCTCAAAGCCCTAGAAAAAGAAGAGCAGACCAACACTAAAAGCAGTAGAAGACAGGAAATAGTTAAAACAAGAGCTGAAATCAACAAAATTGAAACAAAAGAAACAATCAGAAAATTAACAAAATAAATAGTTGGTTCTTTGAAAAAATAAACAAAATTGATAAACCCTTAGCACACTAACAAAGAGAAAGAGGGAGAAAACTCAAATTACTAATATTTGGAATGAAAAGGGAAATATCACTACAGACACGAGTGAAATACAAATCATAATTAGAAGCAATTTTGAAAATCTATATTCCAACAAAACAGAAAACCTCGAAGCCATCAACAAGTTTCTAGAAACATATGAATTACCTAAATTGAATGAGGAGGATATACACAACGTAAATAAATCAATTTCAAGCAATGAAATAGAAGAGGTCATCAAAAGCCTACCAACAAAAAAAAAAAAAAAAAAAAAAAAAAAGCCTACCAACAAAGAAAAGAAGAAAAGTCCGGAACCAGATGGGTTCTCAGCCGAGTTCTACAAAACCTTTAAAGAAGAGCTCATTTCAATACTCTTCAAAGTATTCCATGAAATAGAAGAGGAGGGAACCCTCCCAAACTCATTCTATGAAACCAATATCACCCTGATACCTAAACCAGACAGAGACACATCGAGGAAAGAAAATTTCAGACCAATATCCTTAATGAACATCGACGCAAAAATTCTCAATAAAATTTTAGCAAATCGCATACAAAAATATATTAAAAAGATAGTGCACCACGATCAAGTGGGTTTTATCCCAGGGATGCAAGGTTGGTTCAACATCAGGAAATCAATAAATGTAATTCACCATATCAATAGACTTACAGTCAAGAATCACATGATTAATTCAATAGATGCAGAAAAAGCATTTGATAAAATACTGCATCCCTTCATGCTCAAAACACTAGAAAAAATAGGGATAGTGGGAACATTCCTTAACATTGTAAAGGCCATCTATGCTAAGCCCATGGCCAATATCATTCTAAATGGTGAAAAACTGAAAGCATTCCCCCTAAAAACTGGAACAAGGCAGGGATGCCCTCTTTTACCACTTCTACTGAACATCGTCCTTGAAACTCTAGCCAGAGCCATTAGACAAACCAAAGAAATAAAAGGGATACGAATTGGAAAAGAAGAACTCAAACCATCCATGTTCGCTGATGACATGATTATATATTTAGAGGAACCAGAAAATTCCACCAGAAAACTTTTAGAACCCATAAGTGAATTCAGTAAAGTAGCAGGTTACAAGATCAATGTTAATAAATCCAATGCATTTTTATACATAAGTGATGAATCTTCACAAGAGAAGTTAGGAAAACTACCCCATTCACAATAGCATGGAAAAAAATAAAATACTTGGGAATCAATTTAAGAAAAGAGGTGAAAGACCTCTACAATGAGAACTACAGAACACTAAAGAAAGAAATTAAAGAAAACCTTAGAAGATGGAAAGATCTCCCATGTTCTTGGATAGGCGGAATTAGTATTGTCAAAATGGCCATACTACCAAAAGTGCTATACAGATTCAATGCAATTCCAATTAAAATCCCAATGATGTACCTTACAGAAATAGAGCAAACAATTATGAAATTCATCTGGAAGAATAAAAAACCCAGAATAGGTAAAGCAATCCTCAGTAGAAAGAGCAAAGCAGGGCGTATCGCAATACCAGATCTTCAACTCTACTACAAAGCAAGAGTAACAAAAACGGCATGGTATTGGTACCAAAATAGACAGGTAGATCAATGGTACAGAATAGAGGACATGGACACAAACCCAAAGAAATACAATTTTCTCATACTAGCCAAAGGAGTCAAAAATATACAATGGAGAAATTTAGCCTCGTTGACAAATGCTGCTGGGAAATCTTGAAAACCATATGCAACAGAATGAAATTAAACCCCTATCTCTCACCCTGCACAAAACTCAACTCAAAATGGATCAAGGACCTTGGAATCAGACTAAAGACCCTGCATCTTATAGACAAAAAAGTAGGTCCAAATCTTCAACTTGTTCGCTTAGGATCAGACTTCCTTAACAGGACTCCCATAGCACAAGAAATAAAAGCAAGAATCAACAACTGGGATAGATTCAAACTAAAAAGCTTTCTCTCAGCAAAGGAAACTATCAGTAATGTGGAGAGAGAGCCTACAGAGTGGGAGAATATCTTTGCCACTCATACTTCCGATAGAGCGCTAATTTCCAGAATCTATAAAGTCAGGAAACTCTACACCAAGAATACAAATAATCCAATCAACAAATGGACTAAGGAAATGAACAGACACTTCACAGAAGAAGATCTACAAGCAATCAACAGTTACATGAAAAAATGTTCACCATCTTTAGTAATAAGAGAAATGCAAATCAAAACTACCGTAAGATTTCATCTCACCCCAATTAGAATGGCGATTATCAAGAACACAAGCAACAATAGGTGTTGGCGAGGATGTGGGGAAAAAGTTACACTCATACATTGCTGGTGGGGTTTCAAATTAGTGCAGCCACTCTGGAAAGCAGTGTGGAGACGCCTTAGAAAACTTGAAATGGAAACACCATTCGACTCAGCTAACCCACTCTTTGGCCTATACCCAAAGGACTTAAAATCAGCATACTACAGAGATACAGCCAGATCAATGTTCATTGCTGCTCAATTCATCATAGCCAGATTGTGGAACCAACCTAGATGCTCTTTAGTTGATTAATGGATAAAGAAACTGTGGCATATATATACAATGAAATATTACTCCACCATAAAGAACGATAAAATTATGACATTTGCAGGAAATGGATGAAATTGGAGAATATCATGCTAAGTGAGATAAGCCAATCTCAAAAAACCAAAGGAAGAATGATCTCGCTGATAAGTCGATGAGGACATATAATGGGGGGTGGGAGGGGTTAGTGTTAGGGTTAGTGTTAGGGTTAGAGTTAGGGTTAGGGAGGGTGGTAAGAATGGAGGAAGGAAGGACTTTATAGAGGGAAAAGAGGGGTGGGAGGGGTGGGGGGAAGGGAAAGATAACAGAATGAATCAAACATCATTGCCCTATGTAAATTTATGGTTACACAAATGTTATGCCTTGACTTCATGTACAAATAGAGAAACAACACGTATCCCATTTGTTTACAATTTAAAAAAAGGAAAGAACTCTAAGAGAAACATGCATTCTGAATAATATAATGAAAAACTAGTCCCCAAATCATAAAGGGAAGACTAATGATCATGCCTAACTAAAACACAAAACCACATTTGCAGTATCACTTATGGATAATGCCCCTTTCTCTCTCAATGCTATCTATTCACTCAACAAAAGGTTCCTAGAGCTCTGTCTCCTGTACTGAGCTGTTTGGGGAATAACATATTAAGACAAGTGTCCTTTCTATTTTGCAAGTTGCTGCTCAGTAAGTGATTCAAGCAAATAATTAGAAATGATGTATGCAGGCAGGTAGAGGTTACTCTAGAAGTTTATGTAATGGGTCATTTAACTGTTTTGGGAGTCAGGAAAAAGAATTGGGTGCAGGAGAAATAGTGCTGATTTGCATAAAGAAAGTTTTGTGTGAAAGTGATGGAAGTGGAAAATTAAGTAGGGAACAGATTATGAAAGGCTTTAAAAACCATTCTGAAGGCAATGGACAATTTTTACCAGGAAGATTTCATGATTGGGTGTGTTTTTGAACAATTACTCTGAAAGACAAATGAGCCAGAAAGTCAAACAGCAGTTATGAGACTGTTTCAGTAATTGAGATAATGTTTTCCTGGTCAACGATAGGGTAGCTGGTGATTGAGATAAATGAACAGATACAAAGACTTTTAAGAATTAAAATCTCCAAGATTTAGAGATTAATTAGGTATATAAGATGGACAAAAAGAGACTTCTAAATTTCTGGAATAGATACAACAAAGAAACAGATATCTGCAAAGAATCTTGTAAATCTATGGTAGAGGTAAGAGCTAAGAAATGCAGGAGAGTTTGGTCTCCTATAATATAAAGGAAAACATCAGGGAGAATGGAAGAAATGCTCAAGTGCATAAAGTACTATTGAGAAAGAACTTAAATTTGTAAGTGAATTACATCAGGTACATTACTGGTAACCTTAGTATGTTGTTAGTAGAGTTTTAGTGGATACCTAAGTTTGGAGAGCAGTGATCTGAACTATGGTCCCTAATTCCCTCATGACTGTGTTTGCACTGGGAGATTCTGTGCAAAGGTGCAGGTTAAGATGGCCCATTTGTTATGGTGACACTAGCCAGAGGAGACTACATGCAAATGCACACAGCTTTATCAGTTAGTACCTTGGACTTAGGCACCAACTTCCTGGGGTACAGAATTCTGGTCATAACAAGAGGACCTCAATGTCTCGCAAGTTTTGTTGTGCCCTTTAGAGTGCTTGCTTTGCCAAAACTTTCTCACAAATAACCTTCTGATAACAAAACCTATATAATTAACATACTGAGCCAGCACTGGGTCAGTTAAGCCTCATCAGGGTCCCACCTATTTCTCTATGTGTGTGTCTGTTAGTCTTTTCATCATTTCCTCTCATCCTTCTTCAGTTTCTGAATTAATGGCCATGCTGGTCATGGCACCTACAAGTAGATGAGCGTTTCTATTTCCAGCAATAGGGAAGAACAAGTAAGATGAATAAGCAATGACAACAAAACACATAGGAATACTACACATAAGAAAATATTCTCAAAATACATAGCAGAGACCACAAGATATTTCATGAAGCTGAGATAATTTTAGATTTATAGAATAGTTGTAAATATAGAATACAGATTTCTCATACAAACCTCATACAGATATTCCTAATATTAGCATTTAATCATAACAATAGTCAATTATAAAAATTGGTCTGCACCCTAAGGAGGACTTTCTAAGAATTTTATTCCAAACCTTTTAAGGACTCAGTGAAGTACATGAAAAAAAAAAGCCTTCAGGATATTCCAGACTCTCCCAAATTTTTGTAGTCTTCATGGAATTCTGATTTTTTCCAGTGTACATTGCTTTCCCCAATTCCCTGATCACCCTGGGTAAATTGTATTTATTGTCTCTCTATGAGTTTTCTGTAAACCAGTACTCATAGTCCCCCCTCAAAATGTTGTTTTGTTCTTTTTAATAGTAATATTTTAAGAGCATATTTTTAAGTATTCAGATAAACTATTCAGATTTCAAATATATATATCTACCTCAAGTTGTACCCTTTAAATATACACAAATTTTATTTGTCATTTATACCTCAATAAAGTTGGAAATACATATATATGATTACTATAATTAAAAGAATTAATATATCCTTTGCCTCACACAGCTATTATTTTATTTCTTTTTCGTGGGGGCAGGTGAAGGATTTGATGAGAAAAGATCCATCTTCTTAGCAAATTTTAAGTGTACGATATGGTATTGTTAACTGTAGCACAATACTATATATTGGATCTCCAGACCTAATTCTACTATTATAACTGAAACTTTGTACTCTTTGACCAACATTGCCCCATTTCAAGTATTCTATTATATGGAATATAATCTACTAAGAGGCAATATGTAAATGGATTGATTATTTATTCACAATAACTGCTATTTTTGCTGAAAGAGAGTCTACCATTTCTGGAAGGAATCCATGATCAGTAAATTTGTATTTATTTTAAAAATAATAAAAACAAATCAGCTTTATTAATTCACATATATAAGTACATTTATATATTAAATATATGTTAATTCATATATTTTTTTGTCCAACTCTCTAACACCTATGAAGCAAAATTGTCTTCATGACAGAGGGAAGATCATAAACTCTGGATAAAATGAATTTGTATTCAAATCCTGTCTCTTCCACTTAACAAATCCTAAAAAATTTACTATAAATTTCTGATCTTTGACTTATTCACTTGTAAAATGACCTCACTAAATTGTTAAGATTGGGAATAATGTATGCTATACATTTTTGCAAAGTTACTCATATAGAACTGATGTTCAATAGGTAATATCTTTTCTTACTCTTGTGGTCACATCAATGGAAATTTCATTTATGACAACAATCAAAATGGTGCTGATTTTGGCAATGGATCATTATTTTAGTCAGTTTTTTTTTTGCTGCTGACCAAAACAACTGCAGAGGAAGAAAGGTTTCTTTGGGGGCTCATGGTTTCTTGGTCTAAGTCCATCAACAGCTGACTACATTCCCTGGGACTCAAGGTGAGACAGGACATCATGGTGGAAGAGTGTGGCAGAGAGAAGCAGCTTAGATGGAGATCAGAAATCAGAGAGCAAGATCTCCACTTGCCAGATACAGATATATACCCTAAAACCAATTCCCACATTCTCCAATCACACCCTGCCACCTCAGTTACCATTCAGTTAATCCCGATCAGGGGATTAATTCACTGATTGGGTTAACAATCTCCTAAACAATCCTTTCTTCTTGGAAAATTCTTGCATTGTCTGGCACATGAGCTTTACGGGAACACTACCTCTAAACCAAAACATTTCACCCCTGACCCCCTAAAGCTCACACTCATCTCACAATGCAAAATACATTTAGTCCATTCTCAACAGTCTCCATAGTCTCAACAGTTCTATAAGATTGCTCAAAGTTCAAGGCCAAAGTCTTCTCTGAGGCTCAAGGTAATCTGGCATTGTGAGCGTCTGTGAAATTAAAAGCAATTTACAAGTATCCAATAAAGAATGGAACAGAGTAAACATTTCCATTCACAAAATTAGGGGCATAGAAAGAAGGAATGGGACCAAAGCAAGACCAAAATCCACCTGGGCAAACAAGTCCTATAGCTTCACATGCAGAATCGGGGACACATGGCATCATGATGTTCTCTCCAAAGGGCTTATGTAGCTCTGCCCCTGTGAACTTGTTTGCAGCCCAAGTGACCTTCCTATTGACTTGTCTCTGCTGGATTCCTGCAGTTTTCCACATTACTGGCATTTCATAATCTCCAGTGTCTCCCCTGCAGCTTCGGCTTACTCCTCATATCTCTACACTTTGACTTCTCAGGGGGTGCCCACAGGGACTCCAATTCTGCTGCACTTTGCCTGTCTTTCCAGGACTTCTTTTGAAATGTTGGTGGGAGCCATCATGACCCAACTCCAGTATCCTGCAGAACCAGTACCACATGGTTGATGCCAAGGTCTGCTGCCATCTCCAGTAGTATCCAAGCTTCCAGAGACTTTGCTGCAGCAGCCTCTGAGTGTCTGAGCACACTGAAAAAACCTTCCTAGGCCCGCTTGTGAAAGAAGGGTCTTTCTGGTCTCTTCTCAAGAGAATTTTCACCTTTACTCCCTTGAGCTTAAGATGGGTGTGGTCTTGCCAGTTCCTGAGATGCCCTCAAGCCATATTTCTTATGGTCTCTAAGCATAGTCTTTACCATTTAAGTAGTGGCAGTAATGTCTTTAACAACTGCAACTTCCTTAGCCCTAGTTTTACTCTGGCCTTTCAAGTTCAGGTTTTCAAATCTTTCTTCTCTGCTTTCTGCTCCTGATTATCACAATAAATTTGGCTAAAAGTCACCATCAATACCCATGCCACTTCCTAAATGCTATGTTGCCTAGAATTTCTTCCACCAGATTAAGAAGTTCATCATTTTTAAATCAGCCTCACAGAAATTCTCAGGACAAGGGCGAAATGAAGACAACTTCTCAGTCAGAATATAACATGAATGGCTTCTACTCCAAATTCCAACACAGTACTCCTTCTCTGAATCCTCTTGAACCATGTCTTCACTGACCAAGGTCCTATTACCATTAGGGTCTTTTAAGCTCACACCAGAATCAGCCACTAATCTCCGCTTATGATCTAAAGCATTTCCAGCTTTCATTAATACACATCTCAAAATTTCTCCCACCAATTCCAAAAAGCTTCTGAACCACATGATCAGGTTATTTATAGCAATGACCCTACTTCTTGGGACCAATTTCTGTTTTAGTCAGCGGTGCCACTGCTGTGACTAAAAGATCTGAACAGAAAAATTTTAAATGAGGAAAAGTTTGTTGGAGGGCTCATGGTTTCAGAGGTCTTACTCCATAGAAGGCTGGCTCCACTCCTTGGGACTCCAGTTGAAGAAGGACATCGTGGCAGAAGAGTGTGGCAGAGGGAAACAGCTCACATGTTGACCAGGAAGCAGTCAGAGAGATCTTACGCTCCAGATACAAAATATATACCCATAGCCATATCCCCCAATGAACTACTTCCTCTGGCCACACCTTACCTGCCTCCATTTACCCCTCAATTAATCCCATCAGGAATTAATGATTGGTTATGTTAAGGTTATAATTCAATCATTTTTTCCTCTAAACCTTTTTGCATTGTTTCACAATGAGCTTTTGGGGGACACCTCACATCCAAACCATAACAGATAATATAACCAATTTTTTATATCCTCATCAGAGAAAATTTTGGGGGTTCTGGGAAGATGGAATAGAGAGGTCACTTCCCTTGTGGCTGTGTGGCATGAAACCAAGAAAAGCAGACAGGCAGCTTTTCTACAGGTGAGTGAATGAACAAGAATTAGGGGGGACTTCACTGCAATTTAATACTGGATACTCAAAACAAATTGGGGACTCAAGGGATCAAATAAAATAGAAAAAGGAGGAAAGTCCTCCAGCCCTGCAGCTGTGGCAGTGGCTGGAGGCCCAAGCCAGAATGGTCCCTCCATGAACACTGTAAGACAATAAGGGAATTAAAGGAACTCCCATTTTTGGAAGAACTGAGACATGTTAGGGTATGGAGAATTTACAGATCAGAGTCACTTCCTGAATAAACAGTAAGCTGCATTGCACAATATCTGTTTATAGGAAAGAAGGCACCATCACTCAAGGCAGCATGTGGAGGACAGCAGAAGGAGCCATTGTGTAGCTGAGGTGTGGTAGCTGGGAGCTGATTTCTGGCAGACCCAAGTCAGGCTTGAAAAACAAGCTGGACAAACCTATGCTGCATGACAGAGAGTGTGCCAATGTGACCAGGAGAAAATCAAGCATGGAGAGAGGATACTTGTTGCAGAAACCCACCCAACTAACCCCTCCCCTTCCAATCTGGCTGCTTGTAGGATAAGCAGGGAGAGAAGCAAGTTACTGGGATTTTGAAAGGGCAGGGGTAGAAGAGATTGAGTTTGAAGACTGAAACAAAGACCAGAAATCATGGGGTCCACAGGTTACATAGTGGGCTAAGAACAGGCTCCTCTATCACATGAGTGGAAACTAAAGGAGATTCCTGGGATATAGTCTTCCAATGTGGACTAGCAATTGCTGGGCCTTGGAGGAGTACTGACTTAAAATTGCCATGATGCTCCAATAATGTAATCCATTGACACCACAATGGAAAAAGTTTCAGAGAAGTTGTTTAGAATGTACATGGTTAAACTGATATGTGAGTTAAAGGATGATATAAGCAGTGAAATCAAAGAGAAAATGCATAAAGTGAAAGATCACTTCAATAAAGTGATAGAGATTCTGGAAAAAAATCAAGCAGAAATACTAGAAATGAAGGAATCAATAAACCAAATTAAAAATTCAGAGGAAAGCATCACCACCAGACTAGATCATTTGGAAGACAGAAATTCAGGCAATAAAGATGAAATATATAATCTTGAAAATAAAATTGATCATGGAGAGAAGATGTTAAGAGACCATGAACAGAACTTCCAACAAATATGGGATATCATGAAGATACCAAATATAAGATTTATTGTGATAGATAAAGGCATAGAGATACAAACCAAATGAGTACACAAGTTTTTCAATGAAAAAAATATTGGAAAAATTTCCAATCCTAAAGAATGAAATGGGAAATCAAATACTGGAGGCTTACAGGACTCCAAATATACAAAATTACAACAGACCCACACCAAGGCACATTATTATGAAAATGCCTGACATACAGAATAAACATAGAATTTAAGATGCCAGAGAAAAATGTCAGATTATATTTAAGGGGAAACCAAATTGGATCTCAGCTGATTTCTCAGCCCAGACCCTCAAAGCTATGAGGTCCTGGAATAATATACACCAAGCTCTGAAAGAAAATGAATACCAACCAAAAATTCTATACTCAGAAAAATTAAGCTTCAGGATTGAAAAAAAATGTTCCATGATAAACAAAAGATAAAAGGATTCAAAACAAGAAAGCCTGCACTATAGAACATTCTTAGAAAAATATTTCATGAAGATGAAATGAAAAAAAAAAAAAGTGAAAACCAGCAAAGGGAGAAACTCTACTAAAGGAATAGTCAATCAAAAGAAAAACCAATACAAATTAAAAACCAGAAATAAATCAAAATGACTGGGAATACAAATAATATATCAATAACAACCTTGAACGTAAATGGCATAAACTCATCAATCAAAAAACATAGACAGCAAATAGGATTAAAAAACAAGACCCAACAATATGCTGTCTCTAAGAGACTCACCTAATTGACAAAGACATCTACAGATAGAAGGTGAAAGGATAGGAAAATGCATGACTCTCATGGCCCTCATAAAAACACAGAGGTTTTCATCCACATATCAGAGAAAGAGAACTTCAAGCCAAAGTTAGTCAGAAGGGACAAAGATGGACATTTCATACTTCTTAAGGGAATTATACATTAGCAAGACATAACAATCATAAATGTATATGCTCCATACAATGGAACATTAACATATATCAAACAAACCCTTCTGAAATTCAAGAATCAAGTACACCACAACACCTCTCTTACTACTAAATAGATCTTCCAAACAAAAACTTAACAAAGAAACTATAGAACTAAACAATACAGTTAATAATTTGGTCTTAAAGAACATCTATAGAATATTTCTACCATCAATAAGTGAATACACTTTCTTTCCCACAGCACATTTCTAAAATAGATCATAACTTATTCCACAAAATAATTCTTAGGAAATACAAAAAAATAGAGATGTTACCCTGAATTATATGAGATCATAATGGAATGAAATTAGAAATCAACAATAAAATTAAAAAGTTGAAGCTACTTGAACACACCTGGAGAACAAATAATATTCTATTGAATTATGAATGCATAGCAAAAGAAATTAGGGATGAAATTAAAAACACTTAATGATAAACGAGAACACCAATACCATATATCAAAATCTCTGGGACACTATGAAGGTAGTGCTAAGAAGAAAGATCATTGATTGAGCTCTTTCATTAAAGGAAGAAAAATGTCAACAAATAAATGACCTATTTCATCTCAAAGCCCTAAGAAAAGAATAAAAATCAACACTCAAAGGAGCAGAATACAGGAAATGATTAAAATCAGAGCTGAAATGAATGAAATTGATAAAAAAGAAAAATTGAAAATAATGACAAAACAGAAAACTGTTTCTTTGAAAAAATAAATAAAATTGATAAACTCTTAGCCATGCTAATGAAGAGGAAGAGTGAGAAAACTCAAATGACTAAAATTCTTGATGAAAAAGGAAATATCACAATGGACACTACTGAAATACAAAAGATAATTAGAAACTAATTTGAAAATTTATACTCCAAGAAATTAGAAAATATTGGCCCCTTTGTCTAGTATAAGAAATTGTATTTATTTGGGTTTGTGTCTGTGTCCTCTATTCTGTACCATTGATCTACCTGTCTGTTTTGGTGCCAATACCATGCCGTTTTTGTTACTCTTGCTTTGTAGTAGAGTTGAAGATCTGGTATTGCGATACTCCCTGCTTCATTCTTTCTGCCAAGGATTGCTTTAGCTATTCTGGGTTTTTTATTCTTCCAGATGAATTTCATAATTGCTTGCTCTATTTCTGTAAGGTACATCATTGGAATTTTAATTGGAATTGCATTGAATCTGTATAGCACTTTTGGTAGTATGGCCATTTTGACGATATTAATTCTTCCTATCCAAGAACATGGGAGATCTTTCCATCTTCTAAGGTTTTCTTTAATTTCTTTCTTTAGTGTTCTGTAGTTCTCATTGTAGAGGTCATTCACCTCTTTTGTTAGATTGATTACCAACTATTTTATTTTTTCCAAGTTATTATGAATGGGGTAGTTTTCCTAATTTCTCTTTCTGAAGATTCATCACTTATGTATAAAAATGCATTGGATTTATGAGCATTAATCATATATCCTGCTACTTTACTGAATTCACTTATGAGTTCTAAAACTTTTCTGGTGGAATTTTCTGGTTCCTCTAAATATATAATCATGTCATCAGCAAATCGGGATAGTTTGAGTTCTTCTTTTCCTATTCGTATCCCTTTTATTTCCTTGGTCTGTCTAATTGCTCAGGCTAGAGTTTTGAGGACAATGTTGAATAGAAGTGGTGAAAGAGGGCACCCCTGCCTTGTTCCAGTTTTTAGGAGGAATGCTTCCAGTTTTTCACCATTTAGAATGATATTAGCCTGATTTCCAGAATACATAAAAAACTCAAAAAACTCTACACCTAGAATGCAAATAATCCAATCAACAAATGGGCTAAGGAAATGAACAGACACTTCACAGAAGAAGATGTACAAGTAATCAACAGATACATGAAAAAATGTTCAACATCTCTAGTAATAAGAGAAATGCAAATCAAAACTACCCTAAGATACCATCTCACTCCAATTAGAATGGCGATTATCAAGAACACAAGCAATAACACGTGTTGGCGAGGATGTGGGGAGAAAGGTACACTCATACATTGCTGGTTGTCAGGGGCGGGTTCTGAGGGCCCCAGAGTCGCACCCTGGCCTGATCTCTAAGATGGCGCCTGGCAGCTTGCCAGAATAAGCCGTACTTATAGTAACTCTGATTGGCTGCTGTAAACTGATCCTTCATAGGCTAATATCTCAGAACCCTGATTGGCTGCTGTATATGAGGTGATTCTTGTAACTGCCTAGAGACTGATCCTTGATAGGCTAATATCCCAGAACTCTGATTGGCTGCTGTATATGAGGTGATTCTTGTCTTAGAACTCTGATTGGCTGCTGTATATGAGGTGATTCTTGTAACTGCCTAGAAACTGATCCTTGATAGGCTAATATCTCAGGCTGACTCTGATTGGCTTATGCTTGCTATATAACCCAGACACTTCCTCGAATAAAGAGCATTGTTTGTTGGGCATTGTTTGTCGTTCATCATTCGTCGTTCGTCGTCGTCGTTCGTTGGTCTTGTCTTTTGGGCTTTTTTGTTTGTGTGAAAAGGAAGCGTACACGTTATCATTGCCTCCGCAGGCGGTGGGCAACGATAGCTGGTGGGCCTGCAAATTAGTGCAGGCTGTCTGGAAAGCAGTGTGGAGATTCCTTAGAAAACTTGGAATGGAACCACCATTTGACCCAGCTATCCCACTCCTCGCCCTATACCCAAAGGACTTAAAATCAGCATACTACATAGATGCAGCCACATCAAAGTTCATAGCTGCTCAATTCACAATATCCAGATTGTGGAACCAACCTAGATGCCCTTCAATTGATGAATGGATAAAGGAACTGTGGTATATGCAATGGAATATTACTCAGCCATAAAGCATAATAAAACTATGACATTTGCAGGCAAATGGATGAAATTGGAGAATATCATGCTAAGTGAGATAAGCCAATCTCAAAAAAACCAAAGGACGAATGATCTCGCTGATAAGTGGATGATGACACATAATGGGGGGTGTGAGGGGTTATTGTTAGGGTTAGAGTTAGGGTCAGGGAGGGGGGCAAGAATGGAGGAAGGAAGGACTGTATAGAGGGAAAAGAGGGGTGGGAGGTGTGGGGGGGGGAGAAAAAAATAACAGAATGAATCAAACAACATTACCCTATGTAAATTTATGATTACACAAATGGTATGCATTTACTCCATGTACAAACAGAGAAACAAGATGTTTCCCATTTGTTTACAATAAAAAGCACACACACACACAAAAAGAAATTAGAAAATCTTGAAGATATTGACAAGTTTCTAGAGACCCAACTGAATCAGGAGGACATACACAATTTAAAAAGATCAATTTCAAGCAATGAAATAGAACACACCATCAAATGCCTACCAAACAAGAAGTCCAGAAGCAGATGGATTCCTAGTTGAGTTCTATAAGACCTTCAAAGAAGAATTAACACAAATACTCCTCAAATTATTCCATGAAATAGAAAAGGAAGTAATCCTTCCAAACAAATTCTATGAGGATAGTATCATCCTGATACCAAAACCAGACAAAGAAATATCAAGGAAACAAAATTCTGACCAATATTCCTGAAGAACATAGATGCAAAAGTTATCAAAAAAAATTCTGGCAAATTGTATACAAAAACATATTAAAAAGATAGTGCACCACAATCAAGTGTGTTCATCCCAGGGGTGCAAGGTTGGTTCAACATATGAAAATCAATGAATGTAAATTAATCACATCCATAGACTTAAAGACAAGAATCAAATGATCATCTCAGTAGATGCAGAAAAAGAATGTAATATACTATAGCACCCTTTCATGTTCAAAACACTAGAAAATCTAGGGATAGTAGGGCAGTACTTCAACATTATAAATACTATCTATGCTAAGCCCAAGGCCAATATTATTCTAAATGGAGAAAAATATTAAAGTATTCCCTGTAAGTATTGGAAGAAGACAAAGATGCCCTCTATCATCACTTCCATTCAAAATCATCCTGGAAACTCCAGCCAGAGCAATAAGATAGTCAAAAGAAATTAAAGGGATATGAATAGGAAAAGAAGAACTCAAAATATCACTATCTGCAAATGACATAATTACATATTTAGAAGATCCAAAAAATTCCACCAGAAAACTTCTAGAACGAATAAGTTAATTCATGAAAGTAACAGGATATAAAATCAACACAATATATAATACAATATATAATGCACTCCTATATATTAGTGATGAATTCACTGAAAGAGAAATTAGGAAAACTACCCCATTCACAATAGCCTCAAAAATACTTGGGAATCAATCTCACAAAAGAGGTGAAAGACCTCTACAATGAGAACTACAGAACACTAAATAAAGAAATTAAAGAAAACCTTAGAAGATGGAAAGATCTCCCATGTTCTTGGATAGGCAGAATTAATATTGTCAAAATGACCATACTACCAAAAGTGCTATACAGATTCAATGCAATTCCAATTAAAATCCCAATATCATTCCCCATATAAATAAAGAAAGGAATTATGAAATTTATTTGGAGAAAATGAGGCCCAGAATACTCAAAGCAACTCTTAGCAAGAAGAGTGAAGTAGGAGGCATCAAATACCGGACTTTAATATATACTACAGGTCTATAGTAACAAAAATGACATGGTATTGGAACCAAGATACGTAAGTAGTCCAATGGTAGAGAATAGAAGATGCAGAGACAAACTCACATAAATAGAGTTATCTCATAGTAAGATGTCCATATGCAGCAAACTGAAATTATACTATCTCTCACCCTGCACAAAATTCAACTCAAAGTAGATCAGGAACCTAGAAATTAGATGAAATTCCCTGTGTCTAATAGAAAAAAAGTTGGCCCAAATCCTCATCATGTTGGCTTAGAAACTGACTTC
The DNA here is from genome assembly GCF_902686445.1 of Sciurus carolinensis. NCBI lineage: Eukaryota > Metazoa > Chordata > Mammalia > Rodentia > Sciuridae > Sciurus > Sciurus carolinensis. Next base: position 122,799,802 of record NC_062232.1, on the reverse strand, counting down.
CTTAACAAGACTCCCAAAACATAAGAAATAAAATTAATAATCAATAAATGGGATGGATTCAAACTAAAAAGCTTCTCAGCAAAGGGAACAATAAATAATGCAAAGAGAGAGCCTACAGAATGGGAGAAAATCTTTACCACATGCACGTCAGATACAGGATTCATCTCCTTGATATATAAAGAACTCAAAAAACTCAACACCAACAATACAAATAAACCCATAAATAAATGGGCAAAGGAACTGTACAGATACTTTACAGAAGAATATATACAATTGATTAACAAATATATGAAAAAACGTTCAACATCTCTAGCAATTAGAGAAATGTAAATCAAAACTACTCTTTTTACCTCATTCCCATAAGAATGGCAATCATCAAGAATACAAGCAACAATAAACATTGGCAATGATATAGGGAACAGATACACTCATATGGTTGGTGGGACTGCAAATTGGTGCAAACACTCAGGAAAGCCATATGGAAATTCCTCAGAAAACTTAGAATGGAACAACCTTTGACCCAGCTATCCCACTCCTTGGTTTATACCCAAAAGACTTAAAAGGAGCATACTACAATGGCATAGTCACAACAATGTTTATAGCAGCTCTATTCACATTAGCCAAACTATGGACTCACCCTGGATGCCCTTCAACAGAAGAATGGATAAGGAAAATGTGGTATTTATACACAATGGAATATTATTCAATTATAAAGAAGAATAATATTATGGTATTTGCAGATAAATGGATGGAATTGGAGAATATCATGCTAAGTGAAATAAGCCAATCCCAAAAAGCCAAAGGTAGAATGTTTTCTATGATATGCAGATGCTAATTCACAATAGGTGCTGGAGGTGGTTAGGGAAAAATAGCAGTATATTGGATTACGCAGAGGGTGGTGATTCCATAACCAGTGTAACTGTACATCATGTATAATCTGAAGAATGAGAAGGTGTGCTCCATTTATGTATGATGTATCAAAATGCATTCTACTGTTATGTATAACTAATTGCAACAAATAAAAAAAATAACAATCTGGTCAGCAATTAATTACACAAATACATATCACATATGCTTGTCTAGATTAGCAGTGACAAATAATTTGTAAACTTAATGACTATTAGTAGTTCTATTTTTACTCCCCTAATAAGGTATAATTTACACACCAGAAAATTTACCATTTTTGAGTGTACAGTTTAATGATTTTAGTAAATTTATAGAGCACTACCTCAATTACTAAATTCTAATGTAGAACATCGCAATCATATCCCCCAAATTTCCTCTAACTCCTTTGCAATCAATTCTCATTCCCACCACAGCCCCAGCAAATCACTTCTGTTTCCTCCATTATATTTTCATATTTCTGATAATACAGTGAAAATGGAACCGTACTAAATATGTTGTTTGTTTTTGGCTTCTTTAATTGACCTGACATTTGAGGTTAAACTAGTTTGTTCCTTTGGACTGGTAAATAAAATTGTATTGTATGGAATCATGTATTTTTATTTTTTAATTTATTCACTGGCTTAATGGCATTTGAGTTTTTTCCACTTTTGGCTATTATGAATAACGCTGCCATGAATCTCCACTCACAAAATATTTTTGTGAACATAGGTTGATTTGCTGGATAAAGTAGTAATACTGTGTTTTAATTTTTAAGAAAATTAACTGATTTACAAATTGACTGTACAATTCAAATTCCAAACAGAAATAAATGAAGGTTCTAATTTCTCTAAAACATCATAAACTGTTATTGTTGTCCATATATTTTTTATTTTAGCCACATTGGGAGTGGGGGGATAAAGTGATTTCTCATTGTAGGTTTAATTTGCATTTCCCAAAGACTAAAATATCCTTCTTAGGTATACTTTATTTATCTATTCAGATATCATTGGTGAATTGCATATTCAAGTCTTTTGTTGTCTGTTATTGAATTTTTGGTCTTATAGAATTATAAGTATTCTTTAGACATCTGTTAGTATATATACTATTTACAAATATTTTATCTTGTCTGTGGGGACTTTCCTATTATTTTCTCAATATCTCTTGACGTAAAAAGATTTTAATTTGAGGAAATCCAATTTACATACATATATACTGAATTGTCCCAGGACCATTTTTTGGAAAAAACTATGCCTTCTTCTTTTTCGTTTTTTTTTATTTTATTTTTTTTATTTTTACAGACTTCATTTTGATTCATTATACACAAATGGGGTACAACTTTTCATTTCTATTGTTGTACACAATGTAGATTCACATTATTCATGTAATCATACACATACATAGGATAATACTGTCTCTCTCAGTCTACTATCTTTCCTTCCCCCACCCCCATCGAACCCATTTTCCTCTACATCATCCAAACTTCCTTCATTCTTCTCTTCCCCTCCTGCCACCACCCAACCCATTATATATTGTCATCCATTTATCAAAGAAAACATTCGGCCTTTGGTTTTTGGGCTTGGCCTATTTCACTTAGCATGCTGTTTTCCAACTTCATCCATTTATCAGCAAATGTCATAATTTTATCATTCTTTATGGCTGAGTAATATTCCATTGTGTATATATACCACAGTTTCTTTATCCATTCATCAATTGAAAGGCATCTGGGTTGGTTCCACAATCTTTTTAATAAATGGCACCTGAAAATTATACTTCAATGTTCAAATAAATGAGCCTAAATGCAGAATTAGAACTTTACTAACTCAAAATGTATGATATATATTAATGTAAAATGCAAAAGTTTAAAACTTCTAAAGCAAACATTGGAGAAAATCTGCACAACCTGGTATTTGGTGATGAGTTTGTAGATAAAACGTCAATATTCTGATGAGTCAAATTTTACTAAAATAATATGCTTCTGCCCTGTAAATGACACTGTTAAAAGAATGAAAATATAAACCACAAATTTGGAGGAAATATTTGCAAAATATATGTCTAATAATGAACTTTCATCCAAAATATACCCAAAATCTCTTAAACTGTAACAATAAGAAAACAATCCAGTTCCTAAAGTACACAAAAGACCTAAACCCACATCTCACCAAAAAACTTATACTAATGGAAAATAAGCATATGGAAGACACAATATCATGTGTCATTAATGAACTACAAATTAAATAGATAATGAGATATCACCACATACTTATAATAATAGCTGATATACAAAAAATGTGGAATGTGGAAAAACAGGAATTGTATTATAGGGAATACAAATGGTAGAGTAACTTTAAAAGACAGTTTTATAATTTTTACAAACTTGAAGAAAAAACATCTAGCTATTGTGAGTTGAGCTGCTATAAACATTGATGTGACTGCGTTCCTGTAGTATGCTGATTTTAAGTCCTTTGGGTATAAACCGAGGAGTGGGATAGCTGGGTAAAAAGGTGGGTCCATTCCAAGTTTTCTAAGGAATTTCCACACTGCTTTCCAGAATGGCTGCACCAATTTGCAACTCCACAAACGGTTTCCCTAATAAGTGGATGATGATATATAATGGGGGTATGGGGTGGAGGGTGAGAGAAGAATGGAGGAACTTTAGATTACATAGAGGGAAATGAGAGGGAGGGGGTATGAAAGATGGTGGAAGGAGACAGATATCATTACCCTATGTACAAGTATGATTACACAAATGGTGTAAATCTACATCGTGTACAACCATAGAAATGAAATGATGTACCCCATTTGTGTACAATGAATCAAAATGCAGTCTGTAAAAATAAAGAAATTAATTTTAAAAAGAATCAATGAATTAGATGGAATCAAGCTAAAAAACCCTACTAATGCCAACTGAAATACATTTGTCAAAGAACAGTTTATTATATTTGTGTGCTTCTATTTCTAGTCTATTTCTACCCCAATGACGTAAGCATGTATTAGTTTGCCATTACCAAATTCTCTTACTGTACCTTTATACTGTCTTATATTAAGTAGTGTGAATCTTCCAATTTTACTCCTCTTTCTCAGTATTGCATTAGCTATTTTTGATCCATTGCATTTGTACAATCTCAATTTCTCTCTCTCTCTCTGTCTCTCTCTCTGTCTCACAGAACTACGGTACTAGGCCTCATTCTGTAGATCACACTGCTGGATTGTTTCTTGTGGACTCAAGCCCTAGGTCTGCCCTTGTGTACCTAGATGCTCTGGAGCATGCCCCAAGGCCCCATGACCTTACCCAGCCTACATAGGTATGGTCCCTATGCTTGCCCCTACACAGCTAGTCTCTGGGCCAGCACCAGCCCCCAGAGGGTACAAGCTAATTTGTTCTCATTTTCATTTTTTTTTTCTATTTTTTTTTTTTGGTTAACTTATTTATTTTTATTGTAAACAAAAGGGATACATGTTGTTTCTCTGTTTGTACATGGCGTAAAGGCATACCATTTGTGTAATCATGCATTTACATAGGGTAATGTTGTTTGATTCATTCTGTTATTTTGTCCCTTCCCCCCACCCCTCCCACCCCTCTTTTCCCTCTATACAGTCCTTCCTTCCTCCATTCTTGCCCCCCTCCCTAAACCTAACTCTAACCCTAACACTAACCCCTCCCACCCCCCATTATGTGTCATCATCCACTTATTAGCGATATCATTCGTCCTTGGGTTTTTTGAGATTGGCTTATCTCACTTACCATGATATTCTCCAGTTTCATCCATTTGCCTGCAAAGTCATAATTTTATCATTCTTTATGGCTGAGTAATATTCCATTGTATATATATACCACATTTTCTTTATCCATTCATCAATTGAAGGACATCTAGGTTGGTTCCACAATCTGGCTATTGTGAACTGAGCAGCTATGAACATTGATGTGGCTGTAACTCTGTAATATGCTGATTTTAAGTCCTTTGGGTATAGGCCAAGGAGTGGGATAGCTGGGTCAAATGGTGGTTCCATTCCAAGTTTTCTAAGGAGTCTCCACACTGCTTTCCAGAGTGGCTGCACTAATTTGCAGCCCCACCAGCAATGTATGAGTGTACCTTTCTCCCCACATCCTCACCAACACCTATAGTTGCTTGTGTTCTTGATAATCGCCATTCTAATTGGGGTGAGATGGAATCTTAGGGTGGTTTTGATTTCCATTTCTCTTATTACTAGAGATGCTGAACATTTTTCCATATGTTTGTTGATTGCTTGTAGATCTTCTTCTGTGAAGTGTCTATTCATTTCCTTAGCCCATTTGTCAATTGGATTATTTGCATTCTTTGTGTAGAGTTTTTTGAGTACTTTATAGATTCTGGAGATTACTGCTCTATCTGAAGTATGATTGGCAAAGATTTTCTCCCACTCTGTAGGCTCTTTCTTCGCATTGCTGATAGTTTCCTTTGCTGAGAGAAAGCTTTTTAGTTTGAAACTATCCCAGTTATTAATTCTTGCTTTTATTTCTTGTGCTGTGGGAGTCCTGTTAAGGAAGTCTGGTCCTAAGCCGACATGTTGAAGCTCTGGACCTACTTTTTCTTCTATAAGATGCAAGGTCTCTGGTCTGATTTCGAGATCCTTAATCCATTTTGAGTTTAGTTTTGTGCACAGTGAGAGATATGGATTTATTTTCATTTTGTTGCATATGGATTTCCAATTCTCCCAGCACCATTTGTTGAAGAGGCTATCTTTTCTCCATTGCATATTTTTGGACCCTTTGTCTAGTATGAGAAAATTGTGTTTATTTGGGTTTGTATCCATGTCCTCTATTCTGTACCATTGATCCACCTTTCTATTTTGGTACCAATACCATGCCGTTTTTGTTACTATTGCTTTGTAGTAGAGTTGAAGATCTGTTATTGTGATACCCCCTGCTTCACTCTTTCTGCCAAGGATTGCTTTAGCTATTCTGGGTTTTTTATTGTTCCAGATGAATTTCATAATTGTTTGCTCTATTTGTGTAAGGTACATCATTGGGATTTTATTTGGAATTGCATTGAATCTGTATAGCACGTTTGGTAGTATGGCCATTTTGACAGTATTAACTCTTCCTATCCAAGAACATGGGAGATCTTTCCATCTTCTAAGGTTTTCTTTAATTTCTTTCTTTAGTGTTCTGTAGTTCTCATTGTAGAGGTCTTTCACCTCTTTTGTGAGATTGATTCCCAAGTATTTTATTTTTTTCGAAGCTATTGTGAATGGGGTAATTTTCCTAATTTCTCTTTCTGAAGATTCATCGCTTATGTATAAAAATGCCTTAGATTTATATGCATTGATCTTATATCCCGCTACTTTACTGAATTCACTAATGAGATCTAAAAGTTTTCTGGTGGAATTTCCTGGTTTCTCTAAGTATATAATCATGTCATCAGCGAACAGGGATAGTTTGAGTTCTTCTTTTCCAATTCGTATCCCTTTAATTTCTTTGGTCTGTCTAATTGCTCTGGCTAGAATTTCAAGGACGATATTGAAAAGAAGTGGTGAAAGAGGGCATCCCTGCCTTGTTCCAGTTTTTAGAGGGAATTCTTTCAGTTTTTCACCATTTAGAATGATATTAGCCATGGGCTTAGCATAGATGGCCTTTACAATCTTAAGGAATGTTCTCACTATCCCTATTTTTTCTAGTCTTTTGAGCATGAAGGGGTGCTGTATTTTATCAAATGCTTTCTCTGCATCTATTGAAATAATCATGTGATTCTTGACTTTAAGTCTATTGATATGGTGAATTACATTTATTGATTTCCTGATGTTGAACCAACCTTGCATCCCTGGGATAAAACCCACTTGATCATGGTGCACTATCTTTTAAATATGTTTTTGTATGCAATTTGCTAAAATTTTGTTTAGAATTTTTGCATCGATGTTCATTAAGGATATTGGTCTGAAATTTTCTTTCCTCGATGTGTCTCTGTCTGGTTTAGGTATCAGGGTAATATTGGCTTCATAGAATGAGTTTGGGAGGGTTCCCTCCTCTTCTATTTCATGGAATACTTTGAGAAGTATTGGAATGAGCTCTTCTTTAAAGGTTTTGTAGAACTTGGCTGAGAACCCATCTGGTCCTGGACTCTTCTTTGTTGGTAGGCTTTTGATGACTTCTTCTATTTCATTACTTGAAATTGGTCTATTTAAATTGTGTATGTCCTCCTCGTTCAGTTTAGGCAATTCATATGTCTCTAGAAACCTGTTGATGTCTTTGAAATTTTCTATTTTGTTGGAGTATAGATTTTCAAAATAGCTTCTAATTATGTTTTGTATTTCAGTCGTGTCTGTTGTGATATTTCCTTGTTCATTCCGAATTTTAGTGATTTGGGTTTTCTCTCATCTTCTCTTTGTTAGTGTGGCTAAAGGTTTATCAATTTTGTTTATTTTTTCAAAAAACCAACTATTTATTTTGTCAATTTTTTGTATTGTTTCTTTTGTTTAAATTTCGTTGATTTCAGCTCTGATTTTAACTATTTCCTGTCTTCTACTACTTTTGGTGTTGGTCTGTTCTTCTTTTTCTAGGGCTTTGAGCTGTAGTGTTAGGTCGTTTATTTGTTGAGTTTTACTTCTTTTATTAAATGCGCTCCATGAAATAAATTCTCCTCTAAGTACTGCTTTCATAGTGTCCCAGAGATTTTGATATGATGTTTCTTTGTTCTCATTTACCTCTAAGAATTTTTTAATTTCCTTCCTAATATCTTCTGTTATCCATTCATCATATAATAGCATATTGTTTAATCTCCAGGTGTTGGAGTAGTTTCTGTTTTTTGCTCTTTCATTTATTTCTAACTTCAATCCATTATGATCTGATAGAATACAAGGTAGTGTCTCTATCTTCTTGTATTTGCTGACATTAGCTTTGTGGCATAGTATATGGTCTATTTTAGAGAAGGATCCATGTGCTGCTGAGAAGAAAGTGTATTCACTCTTGGTTGGATGGTATATTCTATAAATGTCTGTTAAGTCTAAATTATTGATTGTGTTATTGAGATCTATGGTTTCTTTGTTCAATTTTTGTTTGGAAGATCTGTCCAGTGGTGAGAGAGGCATGTTAAAATCACCTAGTATTATTGTGTTATGGTGTATTTGGTTTCTAAAATTGAGAAGGTTCTGTTTGACCTACATGGATGAGCCACTGTTTGGGGCATAGATGTTTATGATTGTTATATCTTGCTGATTTATGGTTCCCTTAAGCAGTATGAAATGTCCTTCTTTATCCCTTCTGACTAACATTGGCTTGAAGTCCACATTATCTGAAATGAGGATGGATACTCCAGTTTTTTGCTGAGTCCATGTGCATGGTATGTTTTTCCCCATCCTTTCACCTTTAGTCTATAGGTATCTCTTTCTATGAGGTGAGTCTCTTGCAGGCAACATATTGTTGGATCTTTCTTTTTAATCCAATTTGCCAGTCTATGTCTTTTGATTGATGAATTCAGGCCATTAACATTCAGGGTTATTATTGAGATATGATTTGTATTTCCGGTTATTTGGTTCATATTTAAAATTTTATTTATTTATTTATTTATTTTTTGACACAACTTGGTTCCTCCTTTGTTTGACAGTTCCTTTAGGATAATTCCTCCCTTTGCTGATTTGCTTCTTTGTTTTTTATCTCTTCCTCATGGAATATTTTGCTGAGAATGTTCTGTAATGCTGTCTTTCTTTTTGTAAATTCTTTTAGCTTTTGTTTATCAGGGAATGATTTTATTTCATCGTCAAATTTGAAGGTAAGTTTTGCTGGGTAGAAGATTCTTGGTTGGCATCCATTTTCTTTCAGAGCTTGAAAAATGTTGTTCCAGGCCCTTCTAGCTTTTAGGGTCTGAATTGAAAAATCTGCTGATATGCGTATTAGTTTCCCCCTGAATGTAATTTGGTTCTTTTCTTTCACAGCTTTTAAAATTCTGTCTTTATTTTGTATGTTAGGTATTTTCATTATAATGTGCCTTGGTGTGGGTCTGTTGTAATTTTGTGTATTTGGAGTCCTATAAGCCTCTTGAACTTGATTTTCCATTTCATTCTTCAGACTTGGGAAGTTTTGTGACATTATTTCATTGAATAGATTGTTCATTCCTTTGGTTAGTTTCTCTGTGCCTTCCTCAATCCCAATAATTCTCAAATTTGGCCTTTTCATGATATCCCATAGTTCTTGCAGATTCTGTTCATGATTTCTTACCATCTTCTCTGTTTGTTCGACTTTGTTTTCGAGGTTAAATATTTTGTCTTCAATATCTGAAGTTCTGTCTTCCAGGTGTTCTATCCTATTGGTTATGCTTTCTATGGAGTTTTTAATTTGGTTTATTGTTTCCTTCTTTTCAAGGATTTCTGTTTGTTTTTTTTTCAATATCTCTATCTCTTTATTGAAATGATCTTTTGCTTCCTGTATTTGCTCTTTTAATTGTCGATTGGTGCTATCATTTAGTGCCTGCATTTGCTCTTTCATCTCATCATTCAATGCCTGCATTTGCTCTTTCATCTCATTATTTGCTTCCCTAATCATTTTAATTATGTACATTCTGAACTCCCTTTCTGTCATTTCTTCTGCCATGCTGTCGTTGGATTTTATTGATGTAACATCTAGATTTGTTTGGGGCATTTTCTTCCCTTGTTTTCTCATATTGTTCAGGAATCAGTGGGTCATTAAGATATTGCAGAGTTCCTCTATTGACTTATAATGCCCCTGAAGATTGCTAGTATATCCCCTCTTATCCTTCAGTAGCCTGAAGTCTTGGAGGAGGTTGATAATGCGGAGCTCCACGAAGAAGCTGCCTCTCTAGGGGTGGTGACCCTCAGGTGGGGTATATTCCCTGCTAGTGGGCAGAGGTGCCTCTCCTTGTTGTCCAATGGTCATCCAACGGGGAACTAGGCTGCGGGCTGAGGCAAGGCCTGTTTGAGCCTGTATCTCTGGTTTTACCATCCTTGTGGGAAAACCTCACCCGGCAGGGAAGACTCACTCGGTGGGGAGGTCTCGCTGGTCAGTTCCCCTCCTAGAGGTTCCCCTCAATCTACAACTACCGCCTGGGCTGGGCTGTCTTCCTCTGCAACGTTCCCAGGGGCCCAGACCTATCTCCTGGGCCCGGGAGCCTCACCCTTCGCAGGCGAGTCTCCTTAGGCTGCCTCTCCTCAGAGAATCTGCCCACAGTTCTGGAAACTTCGCTCTACCCCTAGGCGTGTCTCTGTGCGGCTCTTCCAGCAAGAAGCCGCCTAGCTCCTGGGACTCTGCTCTGCACCTAATCGCCTGGCTATGCAGCCCCTCCTCTGAGCCGCCACCTGGAGCCCCGTACAATAGTTCCGAGACCCAGAGACCCGCCACACACCTCCTCCTCTGGACAACGGCCCGGTTTCCGACGTAGTCACTAGGAGTCCAAGCAACTCACTTTGCGTCTCCTCCTCCCGCCAACCGCCCGTAGCCCTAGGCAGTCACTCCGAGTCCAAGTGACCCGCCCTGGAGCGCTCCTCCTCCAGGCAGGTCACCGGTGTTCAGGAGCGGTCACTTTTAGTCCAATCAACTCACCACTCGCCTCCTCCTCTGGCAACCACCTGTGGCTCTGATGCAGTCACCTCTAGACCAAGCGTCCCACTGCTCTCCTCCTCCTGGCAGGCCACTGGTGTTTTGGAGCAGTCGTTCTGAGTTCAAACAGCTCACCATGCAGCTCCTCCTCTGGCAACCGCCTGTGGCCCTGATGCAGTCACTCCTAGACCAAGCGACCCGCCGCGCTTCTCCTCTTCCTCCGGGCAACCCCCCGGTGTTCAGAAGCGGTCGTTCTGAGTTCAAACAGCTCGCCACGCAGCTCCTCCTCAGGCAGCCGCCCGGAGCCCCAGTGGTTGCTCCGAGTCCAAGCGCTGTGCTGAGCCGCCTCCTCTACGATGATCCCAGTTGTCCGTGTTTTCCGCTCCTGTGGGGGCAGGGACGTCTCGCTGAGCGACTCTACTTCACAAAGTTCCCTGCGTTCCGGGGCTACCGCCCCATCCGGGACGCCTCCCCAATCGGAGAGACTCACCCGGTGGCTTTGAGTTGGTCCCAAGTCTCTCACTATCTCCTCTTTTGAATCCCGCGTCCTGGAGCAACGTGAAATGCAGCCGCCCTCTAGTCCGCCATCTTGACAACCTCTCATTTTCATTTTTACAAATAAAGTTCTTACAAATATTCCTATACAGATTTTATAAACATGATTTTTTATTTCTCTAGTGAAAAGACTGGAACTTCTGGATCATATGGTAGTCACATGTTTATTGCATATTATTTAAAAAAGTGCTAAGCTAGCTTCCAAAATAGTTATATGGTTTAATATTCTCATCAGCAATATATGATGGATCTAATTTCTCTTCATCTTTGTCAGATAGTTTTGCTGTCAATACTTTTAATTTTAGCCATTCTGGAAAGTATAGAAATGTATCTCTTTGTGATCCTAATTTCCACTTGCCTAAAGTGAAATCATGTTTAATATTTGTTTAATAACATGTGCTCATTGGCCATACTTTTAAATTCTCTGGCCAAGTTTTTGTTCAAGAGTTTCAAGTGGTTTGACTGTTTTTTTATTGAAGTATCTGTCTGATGTTAACTGCTGCATTAGAGAAATCTTCCTGTTGAATGTGAAGTGTCCTCCAAAAGCTCACGTGTGAGTCAATGCAGGAAGGTTCAGAGGAGAAATGATTGGGTTGTGAGAGTCTTGACCCAATCAGTGAATTAATCCCTGATGGGATTAATTGAAGTGGTAGGGTGTGGCTGTGGAAATTGTGGCGTGGCTATGGGGAATATATTTTGTATCTGGAGAGTGGAATCTTTCTCTCTCTCTCTCTGCTTCCTAATGATGCAAGCTGCTTCCCTCTACCACACTCTTCCACCATGATATTCCTCCTCACCTGGAGCCCCAAGGAATGGAGCCAGCCTTCTATGGACTAAGACCCTGAAACCATGAGCCCTCAAATATACCTTTCCTCCTGTATAATTGTGCTGGTCAGATAATTTAGTCACAGCAGTGAAAAAACTGAGTGAAACACCTCCTTATTTTTTATTACTCCTCCCTAAATTTATACAATTATATATATTTGGGGTTTTGCATATGTAAAATGATTTCATGTTTAGGCTTTCAGATAAAATGAATTAGTCAAAACTAGAGAAATAGCAGTTCATTTATGCTTTGTCCTACAAATATGTATTTTGTGATTTTTCATGTACATTTGGTTTTCTATAAATGTGTCAACATATAAATGTATAAGCATCTGTGCAAGTTATAATAGCCAATATTTCCTTGTAAAATCTATTTTTTTGCTCTTTAGGATGTTATCACTGAGAAATACTTGTGATAATGGAAGTGCAGTCATGTCTACTATTTACTTATAGACAAGAGAAGTTTCTTGGTTAGACTAGCAAAAAGCCTATTAGCGCTGGTGTTGTGAAGCATTTGAATCTATGCCCTTTAGATACACAAGGTAAGATTTTATTAATGCTTAATTATGGGAACATCAATAAATAGGAAATATTACTGGCTTGCATTAAATAACTACATTTTAAACTTTGGACAAAAGTTCAATCAGAAAATCATAATAAACTGATGATATTGCTGTAATTGCAGTTTGGAGCAGACATTTATCAATATTATATGGAACTGCTGTGTCAAAAAGTTTGTGGATGAGATTATGAAAAGAATCAATATCATTCTTAGTATTGATCTATGTAGAAAAGCAAATTATGCATCATTAGGTGTATCAGTATAATTAAAAATAGACTGAAGTCTGCAGAAAATAAAATTGATATCTACATTATATATTATGAACTGGAAATCTGTCTTCCATTTTAGTCATCCTAGATCTTTGGAATTGAATAGACTTTCAGTGACAAAGTGGAATTAGGGACTAGTAAGAAGGAAAACGTTTCATTTTATCTTGATTGAGGAAAATCCCTGAAACTTTGATACAGTAATACAGAGTTGGAACCTGGAATTAATGTAGATTTGTATATGAA